>NC_136492.1:129582018-129592018 GCF_053919585.1 Euprymna scolopes
TACTAGAGTAGTGCAACGATTCTATTGAAAAATAGATCAATCCACTAATTTCATTAAGACGATTTCACAATATAATGAGTATTAGTGCGCAGTAGTCCTGCACGATTGAGATAAACTTGGGAAACATTGAACAACCCTGCTGATATGAAAACGTTTCTTCTATTGATTTCAATAAAAAAATACAAACTGTTAGAATTTATTGGAAAAAACGAGCCCCTTTGACATGTTGGTATGGAAATTTATATCATTTTCTTATTCTTCATACTCATACTCTAATCCTATAGTTTTGTTTATAAAATGGACTCTCCCATCGATTTCGAGGTATGGGCTTCCGCCGAAACATCTATGCTGCTCGAAAATCTTCAAAGATGAGTTATTGATAGTGGTTAAATCTTTTTGGATAAAAAGCTACACCTTTAGGTATTACTGCTAAACTTTGTCTGTGCAGATCACTGCCACATGAGAACCCATGCAGTAGACCTCGGGTATTTACATGAGTGTTTTTCTCCTAGATATATTTCATAACGAAGAATGGAAGTATATCTATCCCAATGGATTAAGTAGTCCCAGATACCTATCTACAAATGTCTACGACTGTGTGGTGCATACAGCGCTTAGCATTCATAAATGATCACTCTTCTGGTACTGGCTAGGCTCAACATTGCTTAACTTCGGAAAGCTTACAGAACTGGTGTGTCAACGTAATTACACACGCATACACCCCCTTTATATATATATATATATATATATATATATATATATATATATATATATATGTCTGTGTGTGTGTCTGTGTGTATGTGTATTCTTATACGGAATTCTGTAAATCCGTTTTCAGACATTTGAATTTTTCGTAAACTTTTTAAATTTTAGTGTATTGTTTCTATGCATTTTATGAGAGGCTGACCAATTGTCATGTTTTAAGTGAAAGGTTACAGCAGGAATAAGAATAAACCCTACTAGAACCTGATTGTCAGAGCTGGCAAAGTTCACAAACGAAACCCGAATGTGTGGACACTTTAGAAAACTATATTCCGCTTGCCCCATAAAGCTATGGAATACTTCCGATTACTCTTAAATCATCTTGAGTGAGTCGAGCACGATACTCGGAGTGGCATAAGTTATTTAACGAACACATGGAGTAAGTGAGAGATTAGAGAGGTGTCGTAGGTTTAAGGAAATCAGAACACTAGAGTTGATTTTCTAGATAAATGTCATGGATAATAATATGATTGCTACTAAAATAGTTTAATACTTTTTGTAGACTTATTGATATCTGTGTATATTAAAAATACATTATTCTGAATGCATAGTTGTCTCGTAGGGTGTTCTATTTACAAACGTTATTTTTTAAAATCATTAATTCAGAGGACGGGCATATATATAATAGTGTTCTTATGAAAACAACTCCCTCGTAAAATACAGCAAAATACATTACAGCAAAAGGTACTAACTCGTATTAATGATGCTATGTCGATTTTGAAGAGGCTATAAAGCTCAATTCTATCAGCGCAATATTCTCTATTATAAAGTATTAACTTCGAAATTGTTTTGTAACGAAAAATTCCATAGTATGTAAATTATTCGTCAAATGGCACAACCAAAACAAGAAATTAAAGTCAACGCCAAAGATATTGAATGGAGACAAAGCATCGGACATGATGTTATAAAGCGAATGTTAAGTGAAATGTGTATACTCTAGGCAAGAATAAACAGTGCTTTTCTCATAAATTTTATAGCGAACTGTATCTTTTTAATTTAAAGTTTTACTGAATAATAATTTCTTTAGTTATATCAATAATATTATATATAGCAAATGTAAATTATAGCACAACAGCTAATGATATCTGTCGTCGAGGATTATTACAAGGTTCGCGTGTTAAATTTTCCTCAACGCTATTGTCATTTTGCGATAAGAGCCTAAGCTTTATAAATGTTGCTGAACAATTTATTTTCACGTTTAAATAAAGCTAGATGAATATAATCGGATTAACTAAAACATCGATGGTTGGTAAAGTTTCACGCATAGAAATCAAATGTATGTCAGTCAATATAACATATCAGTGTGCACATATTGAATAATCTTCAGTTTCAGCAATAAACATGACGTCATGTAAGATAAAATAATTGTGAAAGCTAAAGAAACCACGTGTGTACCTTAGTGTGTGTATATATATATATATATATATATATATATATTTATTATTAAAATTATTGTATTATATATGTATAAATCTATATAATATAAAACTTAAATGACCTTGTACCGGTGCGTGTAAACCACTTTCCGGTTAACAACATCAGGTTGCGCATTCGTGCATAAACATAACAACGTAAACAAATGAACACAAATCGCTTCTTTTGCAGATTTTGATAAACGCACTGAGATATTAACGTTATTATTTCGAAATTATTATTTTACATGGGAAGAGTGGGGTGTAAAATAACTTAAACGTAATGAACGATGAAAAAAAAAACAGATATATAAAAATTCAGATTTAACTATAATACGTATTATGGTATCTGTCCAATGCACATTTACATATACGTATCACCAACCACTTATAATTCAGTAACTGTATTTTTTTTCAAAATTAATCAATTTTAATAAACAGAACGACTCATAAAAATCTATCCATATTCGTTTTTAATTTTAATGTACTTCCATAGAAATGTTTCCGTTATAAAAAAAAAAAAACTATTTTCTTTACGTCACAAGCTAATACAACATTCTGACCCAGCGGGTCACGGGTAGTCTAGTATGCAAATAAAAATGTGTGTATATATCCATATATATATATATATATATATATATATATATATATATATATATATATATATATATATATATATATATGGATATATATATATATATATATATATATATATATATATATATATATTGTCATAGAAAAATGCGAGCAGTTAAAGTAATATGGTTTAGCTTAAACATAGAAAAGGAAATGACGAGTTGTTAAACTGGAGATGAAAGGGACAAGATTTTCTTGTAAAATATAATAAATATAATAAATTTATAACTTAAAACATTGGAGAATTAAGAATAGCTCGTATAATTTTATGATTTTAATTAAAAAAAATGCTGCAATATGTTAAGTTATAAATTTAACAACTAGTATTTTTTGACGCTTAAACTTATTATTTTTCATGTTCGCATATTTCTATTGTAATCCATGATTATCCCATACTTTAAATGGAATCAATTGTTCTTGGTTTAATTTCAGTATTATTTGTAAGCTTCCATACACGAATGTGCAATGATAATGTACTGAGTTTGTTCTGCTTTCTGTAGAATAATCCCAATATTCTTTATTTCATCCTATCTGTTTCACTTGTTACATCTCTTTTCAAATTAGTAGCAAAACAAGGCGCTGGAACGACCTTGTTGCCATGGAAACCAGTCATAAAAAGAGGTCGCTCACCTCCTTATATATTTTTACGATTTTGAACACATGGAAATTTATCCGAACTTTTGTTTTACTGAACGAATATTGAATATTTATCACAATATATGTGAGGGAGTGCTCTACAAAATATAATAATTGTTTGTGATTTAGTCAAAAAATAGGTGATCGGTAAAAATTAAATGACGTAAAATCCCACTTTACCAGATATAACAATGCAACCGTGTTTGAATGATAAACTTACCTAAAACTACAAGACAGCATGCATTTGACACAACAGATCACATGAATTCTTTATAGTAAAAAAGCATGTATTAAAAATAACAAATGTAAACAAATTGCAAGTGTTGGAATGAATGTTGTATTGAAGAGCTATTAATTACATAAGTAAAAGATGAAAAAATACGCATAACTATTTTAATATTAGCAAGTTAATGACAAAAAGCAGGGAGATGATATAAAATTTTAGCTGAGATATTTTATGCTATAAATAGTATTCTCTCTCTTATTATAGATAATCTTATATAATAGAGTCATGAGTTGTGATAAGGTTATATAATAAAGTAATGAATTGTTATAACAAACACACACCCACACACACACACACATATATATATATATATATATATATATATATATATATATATATATATATATGTATATATATATATATATATATATATATATATATATATATATATTAGCCCGGCGTTATCCGGGTGTTTGAAGGTGTGTGTTGAGAAAAAAAATGGCTACGAGGAAGGCAGGCTGGAAAAGAACGGGGGAAAACCCTGAAGTCTTTGTTGATACGACAAACGCCAAATCGGAAGTGACGTCCGTTTAAATTAAGGCTAGGCAATCGAAAAGAGGAAGTGACTTTCGAAAATATCGGCCAAAAACGCGACCCTTCCCTATTGAAATGTGCCCAGTTAAGGGTGAAGAAATTATGTGTTTAGCCAATTTTGCGGTATTTGTCGTCTGAAGTGTCGAGCTTCAAAACGGTACTGATCGTGTGAAAATCTCTCTCAAAAGTTTTAGACACACATGCAGACATGCATACATACATTTATATAATAGTAGCCCAAATTTTCGCGCCATACCGAATAAAAAGCTTGCCCTTACTCTGAATACCCTTTATGTAAAATTTCAAATGTTTAGACCAGAAATTGTCTGAGTAATTTGGTAGAGACCACAGATGTCTATTTTTTTAATTTATCCCCTATTACGCCCCCTTAACATTTTTTTTTTAACTGAAATTAAGTTATTCAGTAAGATCAATGTCAAGCAAACCTATATCTAAAATTTCCAGTGGTTGGAGATTGGTAGAGTTTTCAAAGGTCAATTGTTGACCCTTAACCCCTTCCCAGCCAAATTTCTGTCCGGAAAGAATTTCCCAAATCTCCGTACACTGTATATCAAATTTCGATTCTTTAGACTGAAAACTGACAGTTATTGCGTAGGGAAATGTACACAGACAAACACAAAGACACATACACAGACATAACCTTACACTTTTGGGACATACTAGCAGTTCAGCCTGGCGTTGCCCCGTCGTTTGGGGCTGTGGTTTGAGCAAAAAATAAAATGATAACAGGAAGCCAGGCTCGAACCCGTACCTCAAAGGAGGAAAAGAACGGAGAAAAACATGCCATCTTTGGTGTTACGACCACCGTCAAACCGGAAGTGACGTTGGTTTTGATTAAGGCTAGACAATCCAAAGAGAGGATGACTTTCGAAAATATCGGCGCAAATAACGACACCCTCTTTTAGAAAAGCGCTCAGATGAAGTTTTTTTTTAGCCAATTTTACGATATTTGTCGTCTGAAAGGTCGAACTTTAAAACGATACCGATCTAGTACAAATCCATCGCCTCTGTCGTAAGTTTTAGGCAGACATGTAAACATACATACATACATGCATTTGTATATGAGTAACTCCAATTTTTGACCCCAAACGATTAAAAAGCTTGTCCTATCTCTGAATACCCTTCATGTATAATTTTAAAGGTTTAGACCAAAAATAGTCTGAATAATTGTGTAGGTTCGAACGATCAACTTTTTTTTTTAAACTTGACCCCCATTATGACCCTTTTACCTTTATTGTTTTCGGCTCAACTCAAGGTATAAAGTTAGAGCCATGTCCAAGAAATCTATATCCAAAACCTGTATATAAAAATTCAAGTGTTTAGCCCCAACATTCGCGGACAGGTTCGATAGTGTCCTCAACAGTTTAATCATTGAACTTCGACCACTTTTAAAGCCAAATTTTTGTCCGAACCCCAATTACAAAGCTTTTTTCCAAATCTCAGTAACTTATATATCAAATTTCGAGTCTGTAGACTGGAAGTTGACAGAGTTATTGCGTAGGAAGTGTACACAGACACACACATAGACACGTTCTCATTTATATATATATATATATATATATATATATATATATATATATATATATATATATATATATATATATAATACTGGCATGCGTGCCCGGAGTTGCCCGGGTGTTAGGAAGTGTATGCTGAGCAAAAACAAAAACAAAGAAAAAAACGGTAATATTTAACTTTGACCCTTCTTATGTCCCCTTAACATTTATTGTTTTAGGCTCAAATCAAGATATAAATTGGATCCATTTCCAAGGAACCTATAAAGTGTCGGAGGAGTTAAGTAGTTTTATAAAAGGTACAAATCGTTGAACTTTGACCCCTTAACGGCAAAATTTCTGGCCGAACACCGATCACATATATTTTTCCAAATCTCAATACACCGTATATCATATTTCGAGTCTGTATACTAAAAATTGAGAGAGTTATTGCGTAGGGAAATGTACTCAGAACGACATACAGCACAGCACACATACACGTTCACTTTTATAGATATATAGATATATATTCAGCATATGTCACATTCTTCTCTGTAATAAATATATGTTTTTCTGCCCTTTCTTTCTCTCATTTTATTAGTTTCTCTCCCTGTCTCTCTCCCTCTCATATATATATATATATATATATATATATATATATATATATATATATATATATATATATATATATACCCACACATCGTGGACCGTATGACAATATAACATCTACCTATTCTCCTAAAATTCGTTTTTCTTTTGTGTGTATTGATATTCATATGAAAAACACTCTTTTCTACTTATTCAAAAAGCAAATACATTTTTCTGATATATAGGTTGTGGAAATACCTTCACTAGCAAAAGATCTAGCTAATTTGAGTAATCCTTTACACATTCATTTTAATTAATTCCCTATTAGTTGGTCCGGTTTTCTAATAAGATACACATATTTAGTTAACTATTACATATAATTATATTCATGCTGATATTCTAGATGATTTATGCTTGCATAATATTTGCGTAAAAGATTTATATAAAACACAAAATTGTTTCCTTGTATGCGTATATATTTCTCTTTAACAAAGTTTGCCTGCAAAGCTCCTCATACGGATGTTAGTCTTCAGGCATGAAACTTCATATATAAAGTATTTAAATCCATGCAAAACTTTATATTTGGGATTTAGCACTGAAAAATTGGTGCAAAAGTGTGAAAATTACAAAACATGAAATTTGCCAGGTAAAGGTCGAACGCCGGCATTACGAATGCATAACCTAGTAGCTATTGGTTCATGTTTTAATTTTTAGCCTTGCAGAAAAATGATTCTTAGCCCAGTAATTGAAGCCGGAGGCACAATAAATCGTAAGTTGAACGTTTTGGTCTTGATTCTCGGTGGTTGCGCACGAGTCTTTTTATATACTTTTTAAATTATTACTATATATTGCATCCAAACCATCTATCTATCTATCTATCTATCTATATATCTATCTATATATGTATCTATAAAAATGTATCTTTTTTCTCTATGGGAGTAAAGGAAGAATATAATACAGAAAAGCATTCCTTTACATATTCCCATTATTTAATATATACATATGCACATACACTTATGAAGCGGCTTGAACTGTTAGTTATGGAGAAAAGTGAAAGAAAACCTGTGTTCTTTTCTAGAAAATTCTCAAAGTTTTACACACACTTCCGAAGGACTTCAACATCTGAATGATAAGAAACTGTTATATAAAGTGTAATAAAGTTAGGAAATGTACTGCGACTTTATAAAAATATTTATATTAACTGTAATCTATATTTTAATAAGTAGTATGTAATAAAATATTCACAATTGGCTGATGAGTTGACTTCACATTTAAATCTAACTCGAAGTTTTCCTTCCTATGATCTGATTCCTTTTATAGTTATGTTTCCGCTTAGATAACTAAATAAACACCCGTTCATACTATTGGGTTCTATTGCTACGGACTAATGCGACCAAATCTTCGATAAAAAAAGATCTATGATGGTGTATCTATTATATATAAAATTGAACGTGGGTGTCTGTGTGTGTATGTGGGTGGGCGTGGCTGTGTGGCTGAGTGCATTATCCTACGCAATAGCTGTGTCAATTTTCAGTGTACAAACTCGAAATTTGATATACAGGGTACTGAGATTTGAAAAAAAATATCAGTTTCGGCCCGAAATTTGGCTTTTAATGGGTCAAAGGTCAACGATTTGCCCTTTGAAAACTCTACAAAACTCCTCCGCCGCTAGAGATTTAAATTAATAACTTAATTTGAGCCCAAAACAATAAATGTTAAGGAGTCATAATGGGAGTCACTTTTTTTTAGAAATTGACCGCTTTTTTTTCTTAGCTCAACATACACTTCCAAACACCCGGGCAACGCCGGGCTGAAATGCCACTTATAAATAAAGCTTCCAAGGTAATTAGAACATTCGTGTGTGAAAAACACAATATTTTGAGGGGTATAGAACATTTACAAGGATATAATACAGCTGTCGCACTAACTCACTTTACCACGACATTGGTTTCAGACGTCATATACCTTCCTTTTGAAATAAAAATCAAGCCACATCGAATCAGTGGATGTTGAAGATTTTTAACAATTTCTTTACTTTTGCACGCGAGGCTAAACTCATAGAAAAAGAAACATTTACTTCGAACGGAAGCCATAATAACCCAGTCGCACGTCTTTCCTCTATTGTAGTGAAACTCGATAGTTAGGCTTTTACAAGGGCGTTGTCTTATCCGCGTATACATGCTAAAGATTACCTCCGACCTTAGCTCAGCATATGTGTGCACAGTTATGCGCATAACAATGTGGGTTAATTGTATTAGATTTTAAAGAAACGAAGTGTAATAGGAATGAAAAGATATAATGCATTTCTTAAAAAATAGTCGAAACCAAGCACTAGTTATTGTAATAAAAGTGAATTACGCAGCATCAGTATCGTCAAATATTTTTACGACAGAATATAACGCTTTGATAATAAATGTGCAAATATATTAATTTAGCCGTGATATGTTGGTCGTGTGGTTCTTTCTAAACACTATCGAATCTACTCCTTAAATTGTTAGTGCTAAGAGAATTATACGTAGAATATTAACCTGTTACGCAGATGTGCATGCGACGTAATTGCTAGATGCATGCGGATAAATACAAAGTCTGGTCTCTATAGATTGTAGCGAAGGAAATATCAACATAGATAAATTCACATGGAAATGCAATAATTGAAATAGGAGCCTTAAATAGGATCATTTCTGGAATTCAATATTGCGTACTAAAAGACGCACTTTAGTGTATATAGGTACAAAGTGGTAAAAAGCAAAGGTACTTGTGCATAAGTGATCAGTTTGAATTGATTATATTTAGTAGCCTTAAAGCAATGTCCACATGCCAGGCGATCAGAACATTCCAATAAAATAGAATGGCAAAATATCGCTTCAAAGATCTTACAGTTCGAAATTTGTTATATGAGGACTTTTGGCCTAGCTGACATGTTTGATCGGGCTATTGATTACATATTGGGTGTTACCTGTGCAACGTTTTAGTCGATGTAGCCTTTTGATCGCCGTAAGCCATTCTGTTCACTATCTTTAAAAGAAAAAAATAATGTTCCTGCTTCCATAGATCATTCGGATTTATGTAGCTGTCTGTTTTTAGCCGTTGTTCGTAGGTATGAAAAGAAAATGGGTTTAAAAGTGCGGAAACTTTAGTAAAGTTTAAAGGGGTCATCAAAATTTTACCCTCAAAATTTTAAAGTGGGGGTTGTACTAGTCTAGTTTTACTTCACAATTAGATATTTCAATGTCATGCTAGACTTTATACTCGGTCCGGTTTGACCTTTTCTTATTTGACACGTGTGGCGCTTCTTTAAATCGGCTAACTGTGCATCTTGCAGCACAGAAAACTATTGTGACCTCGCGACATAAAAATCAGCGTGTTAATTTATAATTCCACCTACAAGTTCAGATTTCCAATTCACCTCCGTGTAACGACTTTATGGTGTTCTTCAAGCGTTATTTTAGGCGGCGAGCAGTTTTTTTCTCTGTACAGGGGACCGAATATATATATATATATTTATATTTATATATATATATATGAGTAAACAATTATCAAAATATGTTAAAACCCACTTTGAAATGAGTTAAAAACATATTTAATAATGAAAACGAAACACTAGATAAATCGATAGTTCTTAATCCGTGGAG
>NC_136492.1:129602018-129607018 GCF_053919585.1 Euprymna scolopes
GTCTTCTTGCTTTGATGGGTTTGTCCGCCTGTATGTCGATGCCCAATAGAATTTTGTGGTTCTCGTTTTCGAGTGCAGTTGCGGATTTATGCTTGTACCATTTATCTGCACGTCTGTAGTCGTTTGCACAATTTCCAGTGCACCGCATTCCCCACTTGGTCATGCCTGTTTTTTTTATATTCCTTTTGGGTCAGTTTGCTGGATTAACTTACTATATTGTTTATCGTTTCGTCTTTTTGTCCACATAGTCTGCATTTGCTGGTGAGACTTGTGTTTTATCGATCTTTGATTTGATTTGGTTGGTTCTTATCGAGTTACCTACTGCTGCAGTTATTGGCGATTCGGTTTCTCGGGTTATACGTCATTTTCGCATCCGTGTCCATGTGGTTTCGTTATTCCTATCTTTTGTCATCCATATGAATCTTTCGGGTAGTTGTTTCTCTTCCCATTTTACTTTTCTCGTTTTTCATTTGTCTCTCTGTTTTCTGTTTTGTTGTTTCAGTTCAGTGTCTCTCGCTGCCATAATTTTCCTTTCAGCGCTTAGCATTATGTATTTTTTTTAGTTCTTTTTTTGTGTCCTTCACACAGTCTTCTATACAGATCAGTCCTCTCCCGCCGTCTTTTCTTTTCACGTAGAGTCTGTCAAGATCGTCCTATAGGTGTAGTCCCTCATGCATGGTCATGAGTGTCCTGTTTTTCTGGTCGATTTTTCTCAGTTCTTCTTTTGCCCAACGTATAAACGTCCATATTATCTTACTAGTGATACTGCCTATGTATTTATACCTTTTAAGTTTCTGCTATATAATTTCGTTTCCAGGAGTTTTCTTGTTCTCCTGGGGTATTCCTTCCTAATTTTCTCTTTCATTTCTGTTGCTCTGATGGCGCCCAATTCCAGAATTCCCAAGTATCTATAGTTTGCATGTCCCCCTAGAGCCCTCATTTTTGTTTGGTTTGGTGGTTCCATGCCTTCTGTCGTTTCCAGTTTCCCCTTTCTTATAACGAGTTGTGCGCACTGTTCAATGCAAAATTCCATTTGGATATCTTGGTTGAACATCCTGGTAGTGTAAATTAGTGTCTCTAGCTCCTTTTCGGTTCTCGCAAAAGTGTACGATCGTCCATGTGCATCAGGTGGTTCATTTTTCCTCTGTATTGGATGATTGTATCCGGCTTGGCACCTTCTCAGAATACTGTTCAGGGGAACCATGGCTAGGATGAATAGTAATGGTTATAGTGACTCCTTGGAAGATGCCTCTTCGTATGTTAATTTCTGTTATGTGTTGTCAATCAGCTGTCAATTCCAGTCTCCATGTTTTCATTGCATTTTATATTACGTTACTGATCATGCTTGGTATTTTGTACATTTTTAGGTATTTTATTATCCATTCTTGGGGGATCCTGTCGTACGCTTTTTTTGTACTCGATCCATACAATGGCTAAATTCGTTCTCCTTCGTTTTACCTCCTTTAGGATCTTTTGTTCTATATATAGCAGGTCATGTGTTCCTCTTTTTCCTTTATTGCATCCTTTCATCTCCTCGGGGATCAGTCCACGGTTTATCAAGGAGTGGTAGATTTGTCCCCTTAGTTGTGCTGTCCGTATATTCCACATAGTAGGAAGCACGTAATTGGCCTATAGTTGGTAGGGACGGTTCCTTTCTAATTTCCCTTCTGTAGCAGTGTGGTTCTACCTTTTGTAATCAAGTCTGGTACGCTTGCTTCCTATATATACCTTCTCAGGTTTTGGGCTAGCCTTTCGTGAAAGGTTGTGAATTTTTTGAAGAAGTGTGCATGTATCCCGTCGTGACATGTTGCTCTCCAATTTTCCATTTTTCCTATGGTTTTCGTTAGGCTTTCACTGCTGATTTCATTCACTGTTTCTTCTTCTATGTGTTGTAACACTTCTTTCATGTCTTTCAGCCATTCTACAGTTCTATTGTAATCTCGTCGCCCTTCCCATATTTTACTCCAGTAGAGTTTTTTTTTTTTCTGTCGGATTTGGTTGTTCTGTTTTTTTGTTTTTCCTCCGTTCAGATTTTGGTATGATTGGCTTTCATTAGTTTCAAATGTTCTGTTTTGTTTGCATTGTTCATTGTAGACTTCGTTATTTGTTGGTCCTCGGCCTTTGGTGTTTTTACTTGTGAGGTTTCAACTTGTGGGGTTGATCTACGTGCGATTCTGTAAGGGGATGCTTCTTGTTCAGTTTCATCATTTACTTTTCGCTGAATTTCTACTAGCTCTAGTTTAGAGAGCCAACTTTGCCTGAACATTATTATTATTATTATTATTATTATTATTATTATTATTATTATTATTATTATTATTATTTTACTCACTGACATCATACGTTGCTTCATGATATCTAACGAGTCAGTTTCCGTATGTGTTTAGTACTTTCCAATCAAAATATTTGCAAAATAATGCGTGTTATCTATTTACATCTATGACGAGTAACTATCATTGGTATTTTGATGATAATCTCCTTGAATTTTTTAGTTTTCATCGCACCTTTTTATAATTTGTTAAGTAAGTTATTTCTTTCCTTTTTGCTTCTATACTATTTCTCGATCATTTTGGGGGCATTATATTTTTCGGGATGAAAGTCGGTTGTTTTTTTTTGTTGTTTTACGGCATACCAACCCTTTTCAAGTTATTTAATGCCGAATCCAAAGATTTTGAAAAAAAAATTGATAGGATATATTTATTGTAAGTCGGTTTCCATTGAGCCGATAGATGGAACCCTAACAGGTACTACAACTCCGGGTCAGAGTGGACCTGGGAACAATGGCAATTAAAGGGTGGGCCCACATTCCCCAAAGCCGGCAAGCTAGGACACCGCCACTGGATATAGTTTAAGGTCTTATCCAGGACCCGGGATGAAGGTTTTTTTGCAATTTAAGATTGTTTATATCAGTATGGGGTTCTGCTTTTTGTTGTTTTTACTTCCTTTACAGATTTTCTGTGGTCGGGTATGTGATATAATATGCTAGTTTCAACATTTAAGTATTTTTCTTTGCATTTTTTTTTTGTCATTACTATATATTTATAGTCAGAGTTTTTCCTCTTATTCCGATTTTTCGAGTCTGTTTTTCACGTTATTCGGAAACATATCTAGTGTTCCTTATTTGTATTTAAAAACAAAATTCCTCCTGGATTATATGCCTTTCTGATATATGACTTGTTGTGCTTATTTGTTTCGTTTTTCTGTCGTTTTCTACCTAAACGTTTTTCTGTCGTTTTTCGATTTATATTTTGTTGGAATGGAAAAATCTGCAGTTTATTTCATGTTTATTAAACATGATAATGGTTCCTTTCCCTTGGATATGCTAACCTGCTTCTCTGGGAATGTGGCACCTTTTCCGTGCGTTTTATGTTACAGTACTCTACAAGCTTTGTTATGTAAACATTTGTCAACCTGTTCAACATGTGTACTGACTCCTTATCAGTTGTTTCTGCACTCATCTGATTAGTAATATTACTCATAGTAGAAGCAATAGTAAAAGAAGTTATAAGCGCATTATCAGCATGAATTGTTAGTTATAATTAAGAGTTCTCAGGTTAGTTTTATTTATAATTGCACACTGACATAGCTGAATGTTCGTGCTAATCATTATGTATATATTCCCTAACATTATTTAGTAAGTGGTGTTACCTGAAATCTGCGTCAAAACGATATGTCTCAAAATGCCCATCTCACTCCAGGTCTTGCGGGTGAAAAATACTTCATTTTACGTTATAGAAACACCAGTTTACAATTCATTTCTCGCTGGTGACTGATATTGTTTTCCTCGTAAATGTAATCGTTAAAAACCTAGTAAATGTGCGGATATAACTCGCACAAGACTTCCTTGGTATTTTTAACATCTTTAACTTTTCAGATTTAGCATATCAGTATCGGGTGTTGTTGATATCATGTATTTTCGGCGTAGAATGTACACTTTATACAATTTCATGTAGTTTGAATTCCTATTCTCGTGTCTTCACCCACGTTACGTTTACGCCAGACTCAATTAGGAGTTACTGGTTAGGTTCTGTAGATTACAAATATCTTCATCATCGCTTCCCTTTCTCATATTCAGTCTATCACTGATTCTAATTTTGATTGTTTGTCTAGACAGTTCGCGTCTATGCATTGTGTGTATACCTTATTTATTGTTTCATTCAGAATCTTCATTTTTAAACATGTTATATATCTATCGTAAATCACATGTCGTTTGTTTTTCTTATCAGCATCTTTTTAATTTTTAGTAGTTCTTTTAGTCTTTCACACATGTGGATCATCATGTTATTTGTCATGTAGATGTTAGGGAGAGGACCCGTTCTTCTTCTTGTACTTATTATTATTATCGTAATTATTAGATAATGCCTTACCATGATCTAAAGTCTTTATAAATTACCAGAAGGGCCGTGGACCGACATTGCTTGGTGTTAGTATGCCCTCCTGCCTCCGTACAAAAATCAAGTACATATGTTGGTGTTATTGTTACTGTATCACTACCAGCAACCTCCCAACTTTTAGAACGGCCTTCAAAACGGACACCACATAAAGTTCGGCTGTCGGAATAAACACCCCCTTTAGTGAGTGGGGCAGGTGTTGGGCGTGTTCTATATTTTTTACAGAAATATATTACACATCAAATAATTCAATTTGTGACTTCTGTGCATTTAAAAATCATAAAACTTATTTAAATTACATTCAGGTATATTTAAAATATGCATAAAAGAAAACTGCAATCGGAAGTTGGTTTGCAACATATTATATTAGTTATTTGCCTTGCAAGCATACAGGTGCAAAGTGTTTAAAATTTAATAAATCCTCTATGGAATACTTTAAATAGCATCTAGTACCGTGTCGAGCAAACACAAACATTAAAAAAGAATAGAAATTATTACCGGCACTTCCAAAGTGCATGCGCCGAACGATGAACTCTAAATGAAAAAAATAGGCGATGAAAAAGTAAACACATAAAGCGTATTCGTCAGGATAAATAGTCATTTTAATTG
>NC_136492.1:129612018-129642018 GCF_053919585.1 Euprymna scolopes
ATATATATATATATATATATATATATATATATATATATATATATATATATATATGCACACACATAAAAGAAGGCACTCAATTTCTCACAGTAAGTATTTATACATGTATATGTATATATAAATAAATATATATATATATATATATATATATATATATATATATATATATATATGCGTATGTGTGCTCCCCTTGACACGCTGGTTCTCGTAAAGTCACCAAAGTTAAGCAACGTGCAATTAGGTTTGTACCCGGCGGGTGACCATTTGGGAATTCTGGGCGCTAAAATTCTCTCCTTATCTCGGCATATGTGTCTATGTTTCCCGTTAACCTGTCTATACACACCCATGCCAATTGTATTTAACAATGTCCACTCACGTCTTGTGTGGTTGACTGTGCATTTCCTGCGACAAGAATTTCTCGCGTGGTCACCTTTTCGTTGGTAAGCAAAGTCTGAGAAAGACTGAAGGAGTATGTATGAATCTACGCACCACACGCTCCCACACACACAGAACCACACCCACACACATATAATTATTCAAGTATAAGAGTATTCACAGGAGTAATCATAGCGAGCTTTAAACAAGAGTTCTTGATACTTAAAGTTGTAGGTTTATATGTTTTTAGATGATCTGTACACTAATATTTATGTTGCAATCAAATAGTTATCGATAACAAGATACTGAAAAGGCAACGTTGCCTGATGAAACTGGTTTTATTGATACTTGGTTAAATGACCATGCTCATTATTTTGTAGCGAAAGCGAAATTTTAAGACACACGTGTGTTTCCGTGTGTGCGGTCTATGGGTGTTTCATTTTGTATTAATTCTATTAGTATAGTGTACGTTAGTATAACATTGTATATAATATTAACTATAGTATTAAACCCTGGCCAAATATTGAACGTATTTAGGTATTTTTTACATAGGAATCACCACTTATCAAGGCCCAGAGACCAATCGAGGATAATGCTTAAGAGTGTACAGTAGTTTGGTATTTCCGGCGAAACTTGATTTATTCGGTATTTCTAATCAATGTTAGCATAATAAATGATTTTTAATATGACATTTATATGTACGCTTTAATAAAAGAAAAGATTAGTTATTATCGTGGAAATGTCAAACGTAGTCACCAAGGTTGACTATTACATAATTTACTGCATAAAAAAGAGAAATAGTTTTAATCTTGAATAATACTCAGATGCAATGGCGATAACTCTTTATATTCTGGGAAATTACCAATATTAGAAAATGAAACAGTACATGTTTAACTCAATATAAAAAAAAATACAATGTGTTTTGTGTGAAGAACGGTCTTTACTAAGGAAGACTAGAAATGTTTCGTTTACAATCTTAACTTTCCACAGCTGGACGTAAGCAAAACAACAAATGGAGTAGTTGGGCGTAAGGAAGACACCCAAACACATACGCACGCATATATATATATATATATATATATATATATATATATATATATATATATATATATATACACACTGTGTGAGAAAAAATAAGACTTCAAAACAAGGTGTTGGTGGCAACAAAAATGTATTTCAATTAAAGTTACAATGGTTTCCATGTCCAGTTCGACAATTTCAACCATTATGTCGTTTGAAAATTTTCGAAACCAGCATTTCTTTCTTCTCTTCAAAAAATGGTCCATTGCTAAAAGTGTGCTTATTGATAAAGTCTGAAGAAATGCTAGTTTCGAAAATTTTCAAACGGCATAATGCTTGAAATTGTCGAACTGGACATGGAAACAATTATAACATGAATTGAAATACACTTTTTGTTGCCACACACACCTTGTTTTGAAGTCTTGTTTTTGCTCACACAGTATAGTAATGTTCAATTATAAAATTTGATAATTTTGTAGTTTACACTTTAAGTCAACCATTTTTGGCTTAAAACTCAATAGTATATGAAAATTTACTGAATTTCACGAACTCAGTAAAATTACATATAAGTCTATATATATATATATATATATATATATATATATAATTAGTATACATGAAAATATTAGTACATTCAATGGAAGTATTATTCCACCATCTATTCGACAGTTATAGAAAGATGAATAACAGAAAGTATTAAATAAAATGAAACCACAATCCATTTCACAGTGTATACCTTTTTTCTGTAACTTGGTAAATATTTTATCTAGATAGATTGAACTTACCGTTGGACATATAGTTTTTTGTATTAATTTTATTACTTATTACACACACGCATACCGCCACACATATATGTATAAAAGATAGATAGATATATAGATAGTTAGATAGCTCGATAAGTAAATATCAGCAATACACTCAAAAAAACATATACTTCATATACGAACAATATATATATATAGAGAGAGAGAGAGAGAGAGAGAGAGAAAGAGATAGATAGATAGAGAGGTGTAAAAAGGGTAATATTTAGACAAATAGATAAATAAGTTTAAAAATAGAACATCTAAGCAGATAACTATCGGTGCAGAATATATAAGTGTCAAAACGAATAGAATAAAAAATGAATGGAGTAATCTTCCTATGTGATCGATTATGAAGAAAAACATTAAAATTAGATCGAAGGCGGAAATCGAAACGAATTAGACGTAGACGTGAGACTAAAAACACAAAAGGAAAACTAATTTGATTAGCAAAGTGATGAAAGTGAAAGTGATTATTAAAAAGAAGAACCGGCTAAAAATGGAAATTATGTGAGTAAATGTTCCAATAATTAGAAGACAGGAAATGAAAGAATAATAAGAGCTAGGAGCGGCCTAGATGTAACTGTGGCATCTGTATGGAAACTTGAAATTATTATATTCCTATATTTATAACAGCGATATATATATATATATATATATATATATATATATATATATATATATATATATACACGTGCATATATATTGGCATGGCTATGTGTGCATATATATATATATATATATGCATGTAAATACAATTGTTCATAGATATGTATGCTATAATATATAAATATATATATATATATATACATATATGTAATTATAAATATGACTATAAACATGTGTAAATATGTATGCGTATGTGTATATATATATGTATATATTTGTTGTGTACATATAAACATGCATGTAAAGATATATATATATATATATATATTTATACACACATATATATGTGTGTGTGTGTGTCAACACTTCAAATATGTCAAAAAATATATGTCAAAATTAATCACACTAAAACCTGTAAAATGGATAAAATTGGCTTAACACCAACTGTTAATTGATTTTGTTTATTTCTCTACTTACCTTAAAACAAAGTAAACCTTATTATACGATACAAAACTAAAGACAAAACACTGGTATTAGATGTAGTTTCTCAATGTGTTTGAACATCTTTGCTGGCTGTTTGAAGCATTATTTACAATGTTACGTCTTATTCTTGCTGACATTTTTTGATACTCATAGTCATCTTTTTCATTTATTATTTTACTCAGTCACATTACTGAATACTTACTTTAGTCAAACGGATTATAAACTGGTATGTCAAGAACATTGTTTTCTATCGTTTATTAGGTGTCACCCGCTCATTTTCATTCCTCTTAATTGTTTTCATTAATTTTATATTTATACTTATTGAATACCGAGTCCAGCCTAAAAACTAATTTGCTCACAAAATTAGAAGTATAATTCAAGTTACAGAATGTATAAAATATTTTAGAAAAATCACAATCTATGTGAAACTTTTCATTTTATTGTCTCGCAATTGATTGTGGCACATAATCCTAGCATTTTTTCTTTGGTCTTAGAAAAGAATTTTAGTAACAAATGTGCAACGGCCGACCAATACAACGTCCAAACATACTGGTCCAATAAATCTTCAGACATATCCTATATCCTATTATATTTGGATTGGAGAGAATTAAGTGTAAAAAAAAAACGTATCGATTTTGTTTTGAGATCCAGTTTTGCTGCTAGTAATTCCTTTCTATAAAAACCTGAAAAGACTTCGATTGAATTTTCAAAAAATAACTATTATTTGACCTGGAAAAGTAACAAAACTGTTTATTGCCTATCTATTGCTACTCGATATCTGCTGACATACTTCTCTCCTTGTCCAACTGTTTATTCAGTAGTGAAAGCGATTACCTTGGGGGTCCGTCTTCGTTCCTATAATCTGATAACCGGTAGAAGTGTTTGTAGAAAACTTTGAAGACACATGGACAATACTCATCATCCGAAATGTTTGATGGTGTGGTATTCTGCTCGTTCGGACTCAAAGAGATCAAACATACTGGAAGGCATTTCTATCTCTCTCGATTAATATAATTCAAATTTGCCCAAGGGAAGTTTAGCCCTACACGGAAAAAATGAAATATTCTTTGATATTAGTAATGGAAATTTTCTCGGAGAAATAGATTTTATAGTAAATTTTTCTCATATGTTATCTGAACCTCTTAGACGCCTAAAGTCACCGAAACTGAGTTATTATTACTTCATTTATTCGGCAATTGCATTGAAGACTTTTTGCAAAGCAAATAAAGAACAACATATTTCAAAATATTATAGCATAATACGAAATAACATGCATGATATCATTCTAATAAAGACACTAAATATTGTTTTCTGAGAATTTTAATTTTGAACATTGTGTAAAGCAGACATTTTAACACTTTATTGTTATAGTGATTTGGGTAACACAACTGGAAAAGTTTTTCTGACACCATTAGTTATGCTATGCCCAGCATAGTATTGCAATACTACCACGGCCAGATCTACAATAGCGGAAACAGCTACTGATTACAATCCCAACCCACCACGCGCGTTTCAAGAAATCAATAAAAAAAACAGTATACATAATATGCGCCAATAATCAACTTAATCTCGCAACTTCCGATACTGCATGCTCGGCAATAATTTTGGGCGTTTTTCTGCGTTATCTGCTACGTATATAAACAATTTATTTTCAGTGTTACCGAAGAGATGTGCGATTCTGAAGAAGGAATTTACCCAACCGGCAGTTAAATCTCTTCTAGACTCAAAATTGTAAGCTACAGTAACAGACAACGTACATTTTGACCCCCCCACCAAAATAAATTAAAATGTTGTGGTATGATGGTTCTGATGCATTTAACGGCGCGAAGGGTTCAGCTTGGGCCACTAAAATCAGGAGCATTTTCTTGTTTGTTGAATATATGGCTTGCTGTTTAAAATAGGCATTATAAATAAATAATTCTAATATCGTTGGATATGAATACCCTAAACTAAAGTATTAACTGATCTTAAAGTTGATTGTGCTAAACAAGAACACAAAAGAAATAAGAAAACACGGTCGGATACGAATCGGTAGATGAGTCAGATATCTAGAGAGAAAACATCAGGCGGGTGAAGAATTATTGTGTGAAGAATGTCTGATACAATTTCAGAAACTTTTAACGAATTAATCACTTAATGAATGAGCCGACGTACCTATTTTTGTGTGTAACAGAAAAGCTGCAATAATCTCCGACACGTTGCTATTAAAATGCGGAAAACTAAAAAGGGAGAATATTACATTCCTCAACCGCATCTTCAATAAAATATGTATTAGATTTTTCTCTATTTAATGAATAAAACATATAATAAAACCACACCTTGTTGGTTAGTCCTAAACCTGGAGGTTTAACTTTGTGTTGTAATTATATTTTCAATTACAATGTCGTATTTTTCCAAATTTGAACTAATTAATAACTTTCTTCGAAACTTCATGTCTAAGAACGATTTTGTTGGGATATTTGTTTAAATTGTGGTCTACGAATTAATTAACGGAAACTTTATTACACACGTCATCCACAAATAATGTCAAATACTTATAATTTCCATTATAATGTTGGCAGAGAAACACATATCGCCAAGTCTGTTTTCATATTTCCTAAAATATTTTAATGTTTTCAAAAGCACTTCACCGATTGCATTTGCTACTCAAGTTGTAACACATGCGATTGAAAATCTGTTTTAATTTTATTTGAAGTAATTTTAATCGAAAAATTATTTCATAAACAGTTAAAGAACTCATCTGCATGATCGTACACAACACGCATGAATATAATACACACATACATGCATAAAGTATATCTCTTATCTATATTTACAATTGAGGAGAACACAAATTAACACGCAGACAGCATCTTATCATCTAATATTTATGTAAATTCAACGTTTGCCATTTTCAAGGAACGACAATATATTGTTTTGATTTCTGCTATGCGGACATATGAATTAGACTTCTATGGAATTTCCACAGTGCCCGCTAGTGTCAATAACAATAATTTACAGAAAAAAAACATCAAAATTATATACTCATAATTAAAAAAATTAATACTCCATTGGTATTCCAGTTCCTGTTTGTTTACACTCTTGTAGATATGAAATGGATTGACGAAGACTATCGTGGGGATGTATTTGGTAATGTTTGAGGCAATATTTATAAAAATTCCAGTCTTATAAGAATGCTTCCTTTTTACGACGGATAATTTTACTAATTGTGAATATTAGTAGAACCCTAAATGTAATCTGGAAACAAATGTAGCAGAACTGAAGTTTTTGCGCACCGCATCGAGTTTGAGCTACCATCATTCAAAGTTGCACCCCATACGATAACTGAGAAACACCCAGGTTTCAGCATTTGCTTCAATATTTTTGAGACAACTCTTGTTGGGGAAGTTTTCATACCATAATAATCCACGAAGGGATAATAATGCAAATCATGACTCAAAGATCGTGACAAAATAACATTGGCTTAAATGGAGGACGATTTTTCATTTCTGCTCTCGTTATTGGCATGTCGAAAAAGAGGCTTCCTTCTTCACAGCTTTACCATAGTAGCCTTGCTTGAGAAGATAGCTGGTATCTCTTCCGGGACTGACACTATACTGTGTTGCAATGTAAGGGGTTTTGCACAGGTGATACTCTTCAATATATTTTTCACGAGACATAATGTTTTGTCATAACGTCCGATGTTATCTGGAAACGGTTTTATGAACTCTTTGTCCTCTCTTGTGAATTTTGTGATAACTATTTTTACAGTGGAAAGTGTATTTCTTCCTGCTATTTTGCGTTGACTAACACTAACCTCATGTTGTGTCACGGTTCTCCCTCGCAGAAATACTGATAGGTCTAATGCTCTCGTTGGCAAATGGCATGCTTCAACTTCATTAGAAACATTATTAATGAGATAACGTTAATTTTTCAGCACACTTGTCATCTGTTACTATAAATAAGCATATACTAATCATAGGAAAAAATTAGTATGTATATTTTGTCACCTCTACACACACACAATATATATATATATATATATATATATATATATATATATATATATATATATATATATATATATATAATGTATAAGTGAGTGGGAGAGAGAGTTAGAGAGAGAGAGTGAGAGAGAGTATTTGATTGGATAACATGGGTGTTTGCAGTAATGTCGAAAATAAGCATTTGAGGCTTTCTTTCGTTCAGTTGTGGATATCGACAGATATATAAGAAATACTTAAACAACTTTCAGCTATAGACGATGTTACACACGTTTCAAACTAATAAGAGTATGTAAGAAAGTTTTAATGAACATGTTGTGTTTCATTTATTGGCATAATACTGTACGCGTTATTCATCTAGACAACCATTCATTTTACTCGTTATAAATTGTAATTAGAATTTCATTCATGTCAGGGTTATTTAATGAGTTGTTTTACATTGATTCGATTAAAATTTACATCCACCAACGTGCACATTGTGTTGTATTTATTTAAGCGTTTACGTCCATACACAAGCGTGTAATATTTGAGAAACCATCAGGCCATGGTCGATATTATTAATATAATCACTAGTTGTCACGGGACACGAACCTCGGTAAAAAGGTTTAGCAATCAAGCGACATTTCTTCAGTAAGGAGAAATATAAACATTAAAAGAAATGGATATGTACAATATTATGTAATATTTAAAACATATGAATTGTCATAATATAAATCACCAATCAAAACGTTTAAATAATTCAAATGTATAGTATATAATTGGCCAAGCCATTTTGCAGCCTTATCATGAAACCACCAGTAAGGCTCAAGTTAATTTAACTTAAATAGTCTTACAAAACAGTTTATCATAGGATATAAATGATCGGTTTACGTACAGACACTCTCGGGTCATTTTACGCAATCCTCAATGCAAGAATTTGAAAAAAAAAAACTAGACGCGGGTGTCACAACACAAAGTCAAATTTACTTTGCAGTATGCGGTGGTATTACAAAATATTAAATTATAAGTACGGTTCTTGTAAGCATAACTACATATATAAGTGTATAAATAATACATACGTGTATATATGTGGGTGTGTATGTACATGTCAGGGCAATGTCTGTGTGGTTAGACGCAAATTCAAACAAGCGACAAAGAGACTGATTAGCCTATTATAAGGACATACTAAATGACTGCTTGAAAGTATGTTTCTTTTTTGTCAGATGTTCTACAAAACACATACACACATATATAGATGAACATATAGATAGATTAAAATGTGTGTATGTTTGTACGATTGAAAGAGAGAAAACTTTAGAGAGTGGGTATTTGTGTTTAGTGTATTTGCGTATGTGTATGCGTATGTACATATTTGTGTCGCAAGAAATTACATTTAATATTTCTTCTGAAACAGGGTGTTAAACAAGGGAAAGTTATATATATATATATATATATATATATATATATATATATATATATATATATATATATACATATATATAATGTATATACGTATATATATATATATATATATATATATATATATATATATATATTCTCATTTTTCCTCATGTAAAAATCTGCTGATTGATTCTTGAACGTTTCTTGATCAGAAAAGCCGGAGAAAGATTGTTTTATTTTCAAGTAGTTTGCACATATAGTTCAGAAACGTTTTCGTCGTAGATAATCATTTGAATAAAGGGTAATTTTTATGACATTAAATAAGATGATGTGAAAAGTATCACATACGATATGCTTACATAATGAGTCCCCATAAATTCAAAATTAACACAATTCATATGAGGTAAAATCATCATTATAACGCTATTCATATTTATAGTGTGCTTTACGAGTTAATAAAAGACCAAGCTATAGTTATCTGTTAGAATCAATACAATATAGAGAATGACATAATGGTCTTCAATATGGCGTGTGCTTTTGAACACGTTCTGTAGCGGATTTTTTTTTATATCGCTTACATTCTTTTGTCTATTTTTAAAGAAAGACATTATGCAAATGTTCCCGGTTTTGCCATGAGCAGAAATGATGAAAAAGAAAATGCCTTAATATTCAAGCACGATGCATTGCTAGAATTGAACACTTATATTTGTGCCCATATCTGCAAGATAAAAATATTATTATTGGATGGTGTTTTCTGTTCGTGCTTAAAAAGAATTGTGGGAAAAAGTGTGAATTGTTTATCAATTGTTTTTTACCATTTGCTTATCTCCATTTAATATAAAAATGTGACGCTTGGGAGGTTGCAACATGCATACTAAGATGTGCATATGTTGACACTATTTCATTTAACTAAAAAATTTAACAATTTGACATTCATCAATCATACTTAGGAAACGGTTAATAAAATGACTATAATCACCTTGTATAGAAACGGATATATTTAACCGAGATATGTTAATATAGTCATAAATTGCGGTTTCGATTATGTAATGCAAGACGTAACGTAGAAGACAAAAAATATGACAATAACCAAAAGGATAAAACAAGCGTTGTATATTAATTTATGCTTAAAAGTTTAAGATGAAGTTTATTTCTTTTTTAGGAGAATATGTTGTAAATAAATGTTGATCAATTTTATCAAGAAGTTTACCAACTAAGGAAGGGAAGGTAATGAGTTGGCCGAAACGTGGTGAGACCAAAACAACTGTTATGAGGAACGGTTTCCACACACAAATGAATGATTTTATCAGCATTTGAAGAAAGCTTTATATAACTGTCAACCATATGCCGTCTTCTGCATGAAAGCGATGGGCTAGGTTGTGTTAAACAAAAGTTTTTATACGCAGAAAATTATGATTTTTAAATAGGCAATGAGACGACAATCCTGGAGTGAGGAAAAAATACCGCCCAAATCAGAATGCATTATGAAGCTTATTCTCGGTTCATTTAATATATATATATATATATATATATATATATATATATATATATATATATATATATATATATATATACACAACGCATATATATATATATATACACAACGCATATATATATATATATATATATACAACGCATATATATATATATACAACGCCTGTATATATATATAAAACGCATATATATATATATACAACGCATGTATATATATATATATACAACGCATATATATATACAACGCATATATATATGTATATATATATATATATATATATATATATATATATATATATATATATATATATATATATATACAACGCATGTACATATACAGTGATGATCATATTTATTGGCACGGTAAAATAAAAGTTAAATTTTGTCTAATAAATTCTAAAAAAGGGATTAAATCTAAGAAAATAACAAAGTATATTATGTATTTTTAACTGGTCTTTCCGATGCAGCAATCGGATTTTAGAAAAAATAAATAACAAAGGAACAACAAACATAATTGCAAAAAACCCTTGTTCAAAATTATTGGCACGACTTTGTTTTTCTTCTAGTATCAGTATAATATCAATCAATTTCCGGTGTATGTGCTTTCTGAACTTTTTTATAGCCATATTATGCTTGTTTAACGCTAATTCAGTGAATAATTTTTTTCAGATAATTTTTAGATAGCGATTTATTTAAACTATTATAAGTGACTAAATTATAATTTTCAATCGCCATGGTTAAAACTAAGGAACACAGCGAAGACGTCAGGAAGCTTGTTGTAGCATGCCATACCAATCGGGAGGGCTATGATAAGATTTCAAAGAAGCTAAACCTTCCCAAATCCACTGTTAGAGCCATAATAAGCAAGTTCAAATCGCAAGGCCACGTTATGAGTTTAGAGGGTATAGGGAGAAAAAGGATTCTTTCCCCAAGAGATGAACGGAAAATTGTTCGACAAGTAAAACAAAACCCAAGGATCTCTGTTGGAGAGATTGTTGATGAACAGAGCACCTCTGGAGTGAATGTATCTCGACATACAGTTGGTAGAGTTTTGAAGAGAGCTGGTTTAAAAGCATGTCGTCCGAGAAAGACTCCCTTATTGAAGCCTATGCACCTGAAAGCAAGGCTAGCCTTTGCAAAACGTCATATTGATAAAGATGTTGCATTCTGGAAACGTGTTCTATGGACTGACGAAACGAAAATAGAGTTATTTGGCCATAATAAAGTGTCTTATATTTACAGAAAATCTGGCGAAGCTTTCCTGCCTAAGAACACCATACCCACAGTGAAGCACGGTGGAGGCAGTTTGATGTTTTGGGGATCCTTTGCTGCCTCTGGACCAGGGCGACTTGTTAAGGTCAAAGGTAGCATAAAAAAGGAAGATTATATTAAAATATTGGATGAAAACCTGAAAGACTCTGCTAAAGAGCTCTCACTTGGTCGTCGTTGGTGGTTCATGCAAGATAATGACCCAAAGCATTCGGCTAAACTGACTAAGAAATGGCTTGAGGACGATCATATTAATGTTTTGGAGTGGCCATCACAAAGCCCAGACCTTAATCCAATTGAAAATTTATGGAGAACATTAAAATTGAGGGTAATGAAAAGGAAGCCTAAGAATCTTATTCAATTGGAGGATTATTGTCAGGAAGAGTGGGCTAAAATTACTACTGAAGAGTGCAACAACTTGGTTGTAAACTATTAAAAGCGACTGAGGAAGGTAATCAAGGCCAAAGGCTATACAATTGATTATTAAACAAATCGTGCCAATAATTTTGAACAAGGGTTTTTTGCAATTATGTTTGTTGTTCCTTTGTTATTTATTTTTTCTAAAATCCGATTGCTGCATCGGAAAGGCCAGTTAAAAATACATAATATACTTTGTTATTTTCTTTAATTTAATCCCTATTAGACAAAATTTAACTTTTATTTTACCGTGCCAATAAATATGATCATCACTGTATATGCAACGCATATATATATATATATATATATATATATATATATATATATATATATATATATATATATATATATATATATACAACGCATATATACATATATACAACGCATATATATATATACATCACGCATATATATATATATATATATATATATATATATATATATATATATATATACACACACCCACACGCACACACATATATATGTTTGTGTTTTTGTATATTTATATATATATATATATATATATATATATATATATATATATATATATATATATATATTTATATGTATATATGTATGTATATTTATAACAGACGCCCCATTTCTTGAACTTGGGCATTTGTTTGTTCTGATCAGTTTTCTTAATTTAATTCTGAGATTTTCACGTGCATATCTAAGCTGACCTAATTATTAACGCTTACTTTCTCGCTTTTTGTCTGGGTCAGTTTTACCTTGCTTTTCAAATTTAAATTGTCACCGTTTTTCGGTTTATTTTAAGCCTTAGTTTTTTGGATTCATCAAGCCTTGACAGACGTGTTTCAAATATTATCTCTAGTACTTTTCTTTTAATGATTTGGAATTCATTCCATTTGTGCTTTTTTCCAAGGACCTTTGCCTTTTGAATGATTTTGGACCATTTGGAATTTACCCAGTGGATTCAAATTTTAAATTCGACCGTTTTGGATTTTACCATTTTTGGATCTTTACCCTTCACCGGACTATCCATTCATGTGAAATCTTTTTATTCTTTTTCTTTTGCCTCCTGTTCCCCTTACTTCGCCCTTTTTTAACCAAGTAAGATCTTTGACTTACTTGTAGTTTCATTAAATACTTTTATATGCAAAATCCGACCCTGCATTTTGCTAATTCCTGCCCTCTGATGAGAAGGAGAGTATTTCTTCGAAACTCCGCGGATTAAGGACTATCCACTTATCTTGTGCTTCCTTTTTAAAAATTAAATATGTTTTTAACTCTTTTTCAAGATGTCTTTTAACATATTTTATTAATCATCTGCTCATATTATATATATATAAATATATATATATATATTCATATATATATATATATATATATATAACTACTTTATTTACTCACATAAATTAATATACGAAAGTATAGATTCATGCGTAAATTTCAGTATTTATTTCAAAAGTGCTCAATACGAAGGTAGAGCTAGTTAGTAAATTGCATTTTATAACTCACTATATATATACATATATATATATATATATATATATATATATATATATATATATATATATATATATATATATATATATATACACACGGAATTGGAAAGTGTGATCAATCTAGTATCAAGTTACAAGGTTCTTTTAGGCGATGGTTACTACACAACGAGACATGATGGATCATGCAAATAAATCCACTGGAGCATCTGTAAAACTTAAACATCCAATGTAGCAGCAAATCCTGGGATCATCAACCTGAATTACAGTTGGAATGAACTCATAATACATATATTACGACCATGTAATTTCTACAGCCACCTACATTGAAAGTACTGCTGTGAAACCTGACAGAGTTATATGAGAGAATTTAGAGAGAGTTGCAACCTTGGTGGAAGTGAGTGTTTCTAATGATGGAGGTCTGAACAGAGCTGAAAGGGAGAAACATACCAAATATCAAGGTATTATGTATGATATATTACATGTGCCACATGTCTTGTGATGAAGAACATAAAGTTTTACCTAAGTAATATTCCTGTTGAACAGAGTGCAAAGACCTTCCTCATACCCAGCGTTACAATCTTCAAAGGGAGAAAAATACAAAAATAAAAATGAGATATATTCATAAAATCCAGTGCATTTGTTCTGTGATGCGTTTTTGAATTTCGTTTTGTTTTGTTTGTTTACGTTTTGAAATGTGTCTTCAATCGCCAATTACGTGAAGTATTTATCCTAATTTCTAGCATAATTCGTTACATCATGTTCAGCTGTAGACATGTAGCAAATATTAGACATCAGGATAAATATTGATATTTATAGAGTTGTGTTTAATGCTTGGCACTAACTATATAAATTTTATTTGAATTTGAAGTACAGCCATGTGTTTATGCATAAATGTGAAATACATTTACAAATGTCCTATTGACAATTAGATTCTAATACCATTCATCAAGTTATATCTGATTTCTATTGTAACAAATTACAAACATTTTCATTGGGTGTACTTTGATAGTTCAAACTCTGCTATAACTTATATTACGATATTTACTTAACAAGTACAGCCTAAAATTAATAATAATTGTTTAATAAATAAAGGAATGAATTCTCTAACTACAAATATAGAAATGTGAACCCATAAAAATATTCATGTAAGAAATGTGGACGAATACAAGATAAAAATATACTGTTCCTATCACACGATTATTGGACGATATGTTTGAATTGGAAATGATCAACGCCTGTAAAAGAATGAGGTTTGTTTACTATCACGTTTACCTCTTTATAAAATCGTTTTCTCGGTTGGTAACATTTAAGTTCAAAATAGCAGTACTTCTTTATATTGTATAGACACATCGCAAGAGACTCATTTCTTGTGTTAAATCTTGGTAGGTCACGCTGTTCACATTGAAATAAATATAATGCGGGGAGAACTCAAGCTGGAGTCAGTTTGCAATAAAAAGAAATCAGTGCGCTTTATTTGTATGAGTTGAGCGAAAAAGTCTAAAATGCGAATCGATATTGCTGCAAAGGTTAGAAACATACTGAATGCTGAGTGAGCTTGTATTCATCCGGGAAGTTTGTAAAATAAAATCGTGATTTAGTTTCAACCCGCCTTCACCATCACCTATGCAAATGGAATGAGTGTGTATTTCCTAACAGTGTTATGAAATTCATTCCTCGTAGAGTAAGAATAAAGCCGCTGGTGTTGCGATTAAGTACAAAAAATAGAAAGTAAATAAACACACAATTGAAGTTGGCCTTTAAAGCTGGTTACGGACAAATAAGTCGTGGAGTACACGAAAAAAATAAGGAATTCCAAGTCATAAACATCGGCACGTGGATTGTAAACAGAACGATAAGCTAAAACAATCGCATTTCCATTGGAATGGATAGGCATTTTAAATCGAGATTTGTGTTCTACTGTATTAATATTAATCGGTTATATGAATGAACACAGGAAGACAGATGCACTTTATGTAAATATTATTAATTATGTCAATGGTTAATTTAAATTCAATTAGATATTACTACAGACGATAAGTGATTTTGCCGGTGCTTATAGTATCTTGCATTAAAAAAAATTAAACCCAGCTAATTTCTTGTCAATTTTGTGAGGGAATACCTCTGTTAATCTCTCTATTAAAATGAAGATTCAAATCCTCACAGTTTGTTAGAATTTGAATCCTTCGTTTAGGGGGAAAAACCATAACTTTCGTCTATGAATTTAAACATTCGTTGTTTTAAAATGAAATGGAGAAATGAGAATTATTTGATAGTTTTATTTAATAGTTTAATCAGAAGTTCATATTCGACGCGAAGAACAACACGAGGCATGTGTGTATATATATATATATATATATATATATATATATATGTATATATATATATATATAAGCATATGTGTAATCTTGTATTTTATGTGTGTATGTCTATGCGTATATATGTGTATATATATGTATGCATGTGTATATGTGTGTGTGTGTTTCCCAACACAAACTAAGGAAACGTTTTTAGGACAACATGAAATATAATGTGAAAGCTCTCGGTATTGACGTGTCTAACTGGGAGAGTGCTTCCAATGATCGTCAAAAGTGGCGTCCCGTGGTTTATCATGGATATGATAGCTTTAAAAGAAAATACAAAAATAAAGCGTGATATCCGGAGGAAAAATAAATAAGATATGCCAGGCCAATAAGATATGTCCCGCCTGTGATATATGCGGTAAAATAACTTTATTTCTAGCCGATCTAGCTAGCCACAAATAATCACATGGAAATAAGACTTTCTTTGGCGTAGCAGAGATGTTGCATTTGCTCTATGGCCTGCGTATTCAGTGGAGGTTTGAAGTTCCAGATTAAACAGTACCGGTTGCTGTCCCTCAATTTCCGTTAAAGTGTGACGTCTGCAATAGATTGTGTAAGAGCAGGGTTGGTCTGAAGAACCACCGTCGTACCAAATTCATATTCATATCGATCGTATCTCCCCCTGTACTTCTCTATGTGTGAATATATAGATATGACTAATAATAATCAATTAAGATAAAAATATTAATGAAATTATATTAAAAAACAAACACAAAAAACCAATATTTTAAAAAGTAAATGAGAACGGATTAATAATAATGCATATATATACATATATATATATATATATATATATATATATATATATATATATATATATATATATATATTAGTGACGTTGGTGTATGTCTATATATATGCATATATACACATTCATATATATATATATATATATTTATATATATATAATGTGTATCAAATTATTAACGAGTTTGCATTTTTTAATAGTGAATAAAAATCCATGAAACTTTGAGAAGTGTTTACGATACTATTCAGATAGTCTAGCCAGAATATAAATGTATTTAAAGTAGTATTGGCGAAACTATGGAAAAGCTAGGATTGTCTGTTGATTTCAGTCTGCCAATTTATTTACGAGGTTGAAAAAAAAATAAAAAACAATGTACCCATGACGTATTTATTGAAATAATATTCAAACATTAAATTAACTACGAAAAATTCTTAGAACACAATAACTACGTAGCAAATTCTACGTTGACATAATTAGTAGGGCATATGTGATCCTTTTTTATGAATGACTTATCAAAAACATTGCCCACAGAATCAGTCAACTTTATGATTTCGTCAACAGTTACTCCTCGCGATACCTCTTGGAGAACATCCTACACGCATTTGAATTTGCAGGCCACTCTATATTCCGTCGGTCAGAGAACTCCAGTTGTTGCAAATACTATCTGCTTTTGTTTGCTGCATGCGAGGGAGCATTATCCTCCATAAAAAAATAATGGTTCTTCTGAACGTCAACATTTGCTTCTTCAGTCCTGATTCCAAATGCTTCTTCAGAAAAGCTATGTAACTCTGTTGGCGTCATTTTTACACCTTCTGGGAATATCCCTGGGCCAACTAATGTACCTCCGATAATCGCAGCACAAATGATTATCCCACCACAAGCTTGGTGGAGTCTTTTACGGTGATGACGATGTCGTCTATCTAAGATCCACGTCTTGCTGCAGCCATCTTGCCCATCAAGAGTGGCACGCACTTCATCCCTGAACAAAACTGGAAAACTCCTTTTTCATATTGTCCTCTGCCCATTTCAATCCGATTAGCGTGTGATATAGCTTTAATGGAGGCTTTGTCACGTCTTCACAGACTTTGTCTCTTCTTTAAGAAGGCGATATCAAGTACTTTCTAAGAGATTCTTTAATCCGGCTTGGCCAAAGAGTTCTAGACTTGTCTTGAAAGGGTTCTTAATAATTTCACGTTTAATTTGAAGAAGAAAACGGTGTGAAACAACTCTACATTTTTTTTATTGGCTCTCTAACGTAACATTGTAGGATCCTTGACAAAGTTTTTCACAATTTGATTATATCTTCCTATAATTTACGATAATTCGAGGGTAGTTTAAACTTTTACTAATTGGTCTGTAATATGACTCTTTCAGAACTACTCAATCCACCTTTACGATACATTTTGTTTACGAAACAAAAACTGCCTTGTTAATAATTTGACACATATCAAATACCGTAGATTCAGCAATGACTATGGCTAGTTGTTTACATAGCGTAACAGTACAGAAGTTTTTCAGTACGTGAGGCTCAGCATTGCCAACGTGTCTGAAACTTTTGATAAGAAAGTACCGGTAAGTTCCTGAAACTGGGTAAAACCGGTATCTTGTGATAATTTGACAAGCTATATATATATATATATATATATATATATATATATATATATATATATATATATATATATATATATATATGTGTGTGTATGTATAAGAATATATATGTATATAAATACATATATATACACACATATGTATAGGAATATATATATATATAGTATATATGCATATATCTATAGGATATGTATATATATATATATATATATATATATATATATATATATAATGTATATGTATATATATTTATACATAGGTATATATACCTATATATGTATAGGTATATAAACCGATGTAATTTTTTTCATCGTTTAGTTCAATTTATTTTAGGACCGCGCGTACAAAAACGCAGTCGTTTTCATACACCAACCCTATTCAAAATATAACAGACATACTTGTTTATCCCTTATACCTTTTTAAATACTGTGCGTTTAGTTAGTGTTATCTAATAGTACCCCATATAGGAACCTATTTGTGTACAGGCATACATATACACAGATGTTCAGCTTATATATATATATATATATATATATATATATATATATATATATATATATATATATATATATATATATATAGCAGGCTTCTTCAGTCCTATACAGATTATGGATATCCACGACCGGTTCCTTGAACGTGGCACTTTTATGGCAAGAGGTGCGCAAACTCAACACACCTCTCCTGAGACGACATTGTTAAATACCAGTGAACACAAATGAAGTACAGGACGACTGGAAGCAAATACTGACATTAGCGGAGAGCACATAGAGCGCCAAGGGGTCTCAAATGCTCACCCATCTGATACTAACCCTATAATATATAGTACTTTCATGGATGTATATTTGTCTTGCCGTAATGTGAGATACATTTAATGGTAAGAGCCACTACAAAAAGCGGACTTTTCGACATCTGTTTGCAAATGATTTATGGTCTAACCAAAAAATAAAAAATAAAAAGTAAATCAAATAAAATCGCGTCATGTATAAACAAGAAATACACCTGTTTTGTAGTGTAGATACAAAGGTCTTTTTCTGAGAGAGGCGGTCTACTTAATTGTATTTACGTTGAAGCTTTGTAGACTTACTTTAATCCATAGGATAATCTGATTGCACAAGCTGTAAAAGAATACAAAATGAGTGCACATGCTTCATATTTGCGTAGGATGTATTTTACATGAACAAATCGGAAAACATACAAATCGGCCATATTATTTTTCGTGTCAGTACTTGATGTGCAAATCATCTTTAATTAATTACTAAAGCCAGTATCGACAGTGTAATTGAGTGATGATAACAATTATTGGTAATTGTCCTGCTTTCATAATTTAGACCTCTGGTGTGCATGAATCGTGCAGTGGCGCATATTAAACCCGCTCATTGAACATTGTGTCGCTTTAACTCTAGGGATTTTTACACCACTGGCAAACAAGTAGATAATCTGCAAGCACACAATAAAACCAGTTTTTAATATAGCTGAAATGTTATCATGTCGTCTTTTCTAGAATTCAATCTCTTGTGAACTGATCGATTCCGATTACAATAAATTCATGGGAGAGGGGACCATTATCTTTATATTAATAAAACCCAAGATTTACAACGTTGGGCCCCTTGCTAGTACATATATTTATTTCCCCGATGAAACAATATCATTACTTACAAGAACCATGGCGGCCAACAAACAGGAAGTCCAAATCTCAAGTTCTTTCTTCATCTGGGTATATCAGTTGAACAAATATGGACTCTGGAATCGAAATCAGAGCTTTTGCATTTGTGGTATGTAGCAAGTAATTAGTAATAGAATTTGAAAGACAAGAGAAGTAATACAAACATTAAAATAATTATATTATTATGAAAATTCTGACAATAAATTATTAATATTATGAAATAAAATTTTAAAAAAGTATTCAAATTAATATGTTATCGTTTAGATTATTCGGTCACGGTGTCGAAATAAAACGATCAGGGGCCAGTTTTATAAATTTATAAAATATGTTATATATATATATATTTATATATATATATATATATATATATATATATATATATATATATATATATATATATATATATATATATATATATATATATAAACTTTACGTTTCAAAAAGCTAGGAAAACTACTTTTTAATTGTATTTAGATATAGCAACAGAAATGATAAGACTAATAATGCACTTTTCCTCAGAGAAAAATACATGTTTAACGCAACAGTCACGACTTTTCATGGGCCAAAGACAACTCCAGAATATACATTTTTTGGAGATATTGGGAAAATAATTCTTTGATAAGAAAATATCTCAAGAGATAGATGGATTTTGTATAAAAGATGGAGAGGTATCGCTTGCAGGAAATTGCATTGCGTGCGTTACTACGAGGTTGCTCGTCAAATGCGTTCTGATACGAATCGGCGTGTCTGAGGAGAATTGTACGCAAAACAGACAGGGGAGTTGCTCATCTTGACAGATTGTCCGTTAGCAAAACGCACGATAGACAATAAATGCAAAAGTAGACACCACAATGTTATTCCTTCTTTCCATTTATCGATCGCATACTGGCATACACATGTCAAAAATACTTACGCGTGATTATGGGTTGACTTCACAATTTGCCTCTAAAATACATTTTTCAGAACTGACAATTCTAAATACGTACACGTATACCTCTACAATGATATTTATATATTTACAAATATATATATATATATATATATATATATATATATATATATATATATATATATATATATATATATATATATCCATCCGTATATCCATATATTTTACACACACATACACACACACATAGATGCCGGATGGATGCAGTCTTTGCTAGTCAAGCCAGAGATTGCTTGTGTTGCCGTGTGTGAATCTCTCGACTGGTATCAATCGTGACACTCTGCACTGAAGATTCCTAAAAAGATGAAACACTAGTGACTGTAGGTATTTAATTATTATAATAAATAATTATGTCAGCCCTGATAAGAAACTCGTCTCTAAACATTGATCACTTTCAGTTGAATTAAGTCTAGGATTTAGCGCTTATGCATAGTTCATCATAGTAAGATTAGATCACTCTGACTCATATAAAAAACATTTAAATAAAAAAAAAATAAAAGTTGTTTCGCGCGGTTAATGCTAGACGAATGGGTACGGTTTTTGCTAATCAAGCTAGATATGGTTTGTGTGCCGGGTCCTATTTATCGGCCGGTGTTAACCGTGACGCCCTGCACTGAAGATTCCCGAAAGGAACGATACATTAGTGTCTGTAAGTATCCAATTATTATAGTATATAATTATATATATATATATATATATAATTATATATATATATATATATATATATATATATATATATATATATATATATATATATATATACATATATGCTTATATACATACAGAATTACACATAGAAATACGTTTGCGCGTTTTCCGAATGGGTGAATTTTCTGTAAAAGTTTAACATTATTCCTCTGCAAAACTTGCTGATATTTTACACATGATCACAGATTGTTCTCTATTAGCGATCTATATAATTAGGTAGTGATCGATATGTTTGTGTAAGTCGATATATTCATATTATCTACGTAGCGATTAAAGAATTATAAATATATATATATATATATATATATATATATATATATATATATATATGAACGTGTGTGTGTGTACATTTCCCTATGCAATAAATCTGTCACTCTGCCAATTTTTAGTCTACATACTCGAAATTTTATATACAGAATATTGAGATTTGAGAAAATCTACCTGTTCGATGTTCGGCTTATAAGGGGGCAAAGATCAACGATTTGACCTTTGAGAACTCTACTAAACTCCTCCGTCAATTTGGGGTCTAAACACTTTCAATTTTAGATATAGGTGCCTTTGATATGACTCTTAATTAAGTCAAGCACAAAACAGTAAATGTTAAGTGGCAATAATAGGGGTCAGAATTAACAGGAAATTGTCCGCTTTTTGTTTTGCTCAACATACACTTCTAAACACACGGGCAACGCCGGGAGGCAATGCGTGTATATATATATATAAATGCACGCATGTCTGAACTACTGAAAATTGTGTATTACAATTATTTAAGATTTAAGCATATCTACTAGTTGTAATAAAATAGTATATTTTAATTTTTGATTTAATCGATCTTTTTAACAAGTATCTCTCAGTGGAAAAATCGACAAATCATAATAAGGAAATATGGTATGGAAAATAAGATGCAAAACTGTGTTGATGTCAAATACTTATTGAAAAAGATGGAATTGTGAAGGGATGGTTTGTCTTAATTGAAATGCTACTGAACAGCTTGAAGAGTGCTGCCCATCTTCCGATATTATCGTTTCCTGGGGTCCCTTAAACCTCAACATAGTTTTTATTATAGACAGTGTTTCCTATGTGGGTCCACTGGGTGTACACAATTTTCCTGCTGTGAAAACAAAAATACTAATCCAATTTTTCTAAGTGGTTTCGATCCGTCTACTTTTTCTAAGCCTGAAAGGGCCATAATTATTCCACGAGCAACTCTATCTTTTCGACTCTGGACCATGGCAGTAGATGCATCTTTTATCGCAGGTCACCTGATCAGAAAAAAAAAAACAGTGTGACAGGAATTAATCAGCTTGGATAAACCTCTCCTGTCATTACATCGTATTTCTTTTCTAATCAACTCTGAGCACAGTTGAAACAAACCTCGCGCAACTATTCCTCATCCGGAGATCCTGGCTAAGAATTGTATGAACAGTTTCAAAATTGGCATCACACATTACATTTGTTATCACTCTTGATACCCGCCGACGTTTATTGATAATTTGTTTTTTATTATGGCATTCAATACAATGTTTTAACTTCCCTATCCTACAAGCCTTCTTATCAACGATCACGAAACCACTGCTTCCCTCAAATTACTTATGGCACTCAAAAACTGATGCTTCATTCAAGCAGTTTGGTCTAATAGCTATCTGAAGACTTTCATAATTTCTGTGGTGATTTTACAAGGTTAAAACAGATGATGTTGCATGTGCTTCTCTTAAAGTCTTCTCATGTCCAGATGGCATCTTTGACATTCACTAGTTTTGGCAATCAGGCTTTAGTAGGATGTATTTCATTTCCTGGTATAATTGAAAATTTGAACCTCAAATTAAAAAAAAACTCTTCATAAACAATGTATAAAAACATACACAATCTTTAAGAATCAATGACAATTAAAATGGTGTGTATACGAACATTGTGTGCTCAGAAAATATTAAAAATGTTCAGTTGTTTCAATTCTGAAATAAAACTTCAGAAAAAATACTATCCATATCTCTCATTATATATATATATATATATATATATATATATATATATATATATATATATATATATATATATATATATATATATATATGTGTGTGTATTTGTGGGTGTATATGTGTATATATATACAATATATATAATTATATATATATATATAAAATATTGTAATTTTACATGGAATATTTTACTTATAAAAATTACATTAATATTCATGGCTCACAAGGAGCTTAATCACATGTTTCAGAGATCTTTCCCTGAAAACTGCCTTTGGTGTCCACGGGAAGCTGCGTGGCATCAAGTATCCCCATATTTAAAGCACTGTTCACCTTTCGCAATAACATTTGCAAATAAATTTGCAGTATCGCAACAGCCGCTTGTCATTGATTTCTCGTTGGTAGCAGCTATTGTTTTTTGCTGGGATTTGAGTGGCTCTAAGGCTGAGGTCTAGTCTGTTAATTAGCCTTCCCTTCCTCCTTGACTATGTGGTTATTTGTCTTTTGGCAAGAAATTTTGCTGTTAAAATGATTTGATCTTGGAGAAGTCTACCAAACTCCTCCAACAATTGTGGATCTAAACAGTCGAAAGGTTATATATATGTTACTTTGACGGGGATCTAATTCATCATTTGATTTAAGACTAAAATAGTAAATGCTAAGGGGTCATAATTGGGGTCAATATTATAAATAAAATTGATCTCGGCGGTCGCTAACAAATAATTCGGTTTAAATATTTGAATTTTTTTACAAATAGTATTCAGTCATTAGGCCAGCTTCTTAATCGTTTTTCTGAGAAAATTTGCCTTCCAGAAGATAAGAGTATAAAAGATGTTACCTCTCCGGTCTCTAGCACATTTCTAAGCACATTTTGGACTGAACATTTGAAATTTTACATAAACAGTATTCAGATTTCAATAATATTTTATTCCTTTTTTGGTTTCAAGAGGTCAATGCTTAAAGAGGTGACATTTATAGATTCTATTAAAATCTCCGCCAGTTTGGAGTCTAAACACCTGAGATTTTAGATGTAGGTTACATAGAAATGGGTCATTGATTCTAATTTCATTTGAGCATAAAACATTAAATGTTAGGGGTTGAAATTAGGGTCAAAATAAAAAAAATGAGCTCTCCGGTCTCTATCAACTTTTCTCTATATTAGTAAAGAGAGCCTATTATAGAGAAAGGTATTATAACACATATGCATAATTTTTAATATATACATATGCATATGAAGTTATGGACACTCGTTAGGGCCCGAGCAAAGCCGCCCTGAACTGCTAGTTTATAATTAAATACAACTTATACTTGTTAATATTTTAGACCCATAGAAATGGATTAATATGATATAATACATGAACGCTGAGAAGTTTAAAACTGGAACGAAATAATAATCATGGCTAAAATATTTTCAATGAAAAATGCAACGCATTTAATATGATTGCACAGTTGTAACACGTAAGAAATCTGATACTTTACTTATACCATCGTTATTTTGTATAGATACTGAATTTGAAAGTAATACATTCATGATAGACGTTATTTTGTATAGATACTGAATTTGAAAGTAATACATTCATGATAGACGTTATTTTGTATAGATACTGAATTTGAAAGTAATGCATTCATGATAGGCGTTATTTTGTATAGATACTGAATTTGAAAGTAATACATTCATGATAGACGTTATTTTGTATAGATACTGAATTTGAAAGTAATACATTCATGATAGACGTTATTTTGTATAGATACTGAATTTGAAAGTAATACATTCATGATAGACGTTATTTTGTATAGATACTGAATTTGAAAGTAATACATTCATGATAGACGTTATTTTGTATAGATACTGACTTTGAAAGTAATACATTCATGATAGACGTTATTTTGTATAGATACTGAATTTGAAAGTAATACATTCATGATAAACGTTATTTTGTATAGATACTGAATTTGAAAGTAATACATTCATGATAGACGTTATTTTGTATAGATACTGAATTTGAAAGTAATACATTCATGATAAACGTTATTTTGTATAGATACTGAATTTGAAAGTAATACATTCATGATAGACGTTATTTTGTTTAGATACTGAATTTGAAAGTAATACATTCATGATAGACGTTATTTTGTATAGATACTGAATTCACCCAGAAAAATAACTACATTATTATTTTTTTTATTGATCAGAATTCTTACTTTCACATAATTCATGTAATCTAGTTTTCAACAAACATAAGGCGTGGTTGCACTTCTATTAAATTTGTAAAATATTTGCTCAATATCTCATGCAAAAATATCGTGATATAAATAGGTGATTTTTGGTTAAGCTAACGTTTGTTCTTTTTGGTCGGAAAGAGAGGATGGTCTTCGAAAATGTTGGCGAAATAAACGAGACCTCCCTGTAGAAAAGTGTCCATTTGAGGTTGAAGAAATAAATATTATTGGGCAATTGTTCGAGATTTGTCGTTGTTATCGATATCGCGAAAATCCGTGGATTGTGCCGAAAGATTTAAGCGGGGATATATGAGGATTGATTGATGATTGATGATTGCAACCTATTGTCAGACGAGTGTCACTCCCTCAGACATGAGCCCACATTCCTGAGGGAGTATCTATAGAAATGTGATGTTACAGAGTCTTAGCTTTGTACGACAGCTAAGTCTCTCTCTCGGTTCAAAATGTTGAGATCCAGCAACAAGCAAGAGCAAGAAAGCCAGCAACAAATTAAACTGCAGACCAGTTAATGCGGGTAATGGTCTTCCGCTTTATCGTTTTTTAAATCAGAGATTTGCTTCTCCTAGAAAGGTTGCCTTCACCACGGCTTATGGGAGTCCTCTCCACCCCAACACACAAACACACATGAATACATAGATACATAAATACATACACATAAGCACACAGTTGAGATGCATATTATAGATTACTATTTTAAATTATTATAAAACTGGTAATGGAAAGTACTATGCAGTAACATGGTAGATAATTGGAATTGTTGCCAACATAAAACTCTCTTCCAAATTCTTACCTGATGAGTCTAATAGAAATTATACTTAAAGCTAAACTACTTAACTGAAAATAAAATCGGGATTGCATTTGCATATATCTATGCACCGGACCACCCGAGTTGCGGGAAATAGAAGTGAAAACGTACGCTATATTTAAAATATTATTTTTATTCATCCATATTAAGGGCCATCAGATATCTACTTGAGAATTGTAAGAAGTAAGATGATGCAAAGAATAGAACTGCGAGGTATTTAGTATGAACGTTATCTGAGTTACATCGACTTATCTCTTTTCTCACGGCTGCTTTAACAAGTAAAACGAATCATCCAACAGATGGCTTATCTCATGGACAAACAGAGGGAGGCAAGTTTATATTGGATGTTTATTCATTTACTCGCAAAATACGAGAGAAGAGGGCGAATGTTGTAAATTCATACCCCCGCGAAGATCAGAGAACGTGAAAAATGATTACGCAGATATTGTTCGTTCTGTAACTCTCCTGTTTTATTTTTTCCTCTTTTATCTTGCAATGAATTTTATTTATTTCCCGTCCCCTGGCCCCTCTCTCATTCTCTGACTCTCTCTCTCTCTATTTCTCTATCTCTCTCTCTCTCTCTCTCTCTCTCTCTCTATATATATATATATATATATATATATATATATATACATATATATATATATATCACACAGCCACACACACACATATATATACATCTATTTACAGGCATGAGCGATATGTATATATATATATATATATGTGTATATATATTGCAGTTATGAGCGATATATATATATATATATATTTGTATGTATGTGCGATATATGAATATCTATATGTATGTATATATGTCTGCATGTGTGTGCAGTATATACACACATATATATATGTTGTCACGTATGTGCGATATATATATATATATATATATATATATATATATATATATACATACATAGGTGAGTGTGTGTTTGGATATATGTGGGATATATAGATGTGTGTGTATGTATATATATATATATATATATATATATATATATATATATATATATATATATATATATATATATATATAGATATAGATATAGATATGTGTGTCTTTTCAATATATATATATATATATATATATATATATATATATATATATATATATATATATATATATATATGAGTGTCCACAAAGGTACAAAATAGCATAATTAAAAATTTACTAAATCGCGCAAAAATGATATCCTCCACAAAAAAAAGCATTGCTAATTGAAATAAAAAAATTAAACAGGTACTCATCAATAATCATTTCCCCAATTACATTGTTGATGAACAAATAAAAAAAATGTTACAATCTTCCGATAACCAGAATAATAACGTTAGCCAACACCGCAATGCAAACCCCATTAATATATTTTACCAAAATCAAATGACGCCTAATTTCAGAATCGAAGAAAATGCAATAAAAAATATTATACGAAGATACTTGACGCCTGTTGATAGTAATTTTAAAATTAAATTTATTATCTGTTATAGGAAATTTCGAACACAAAACCTTGTGGTTAAAAACAACTCTTCACCGGTGATAAAAACGTTGGACCAAACCAATGTAGTGTATAAATTTCAATGATCTATTGGAGAATGTAACTCCAAAAATAATACATACATTGGGCATACAACAACAACGTTAACCTATGAACCTTAACGACACAAGCGCGATTTACAAACATTTAAAAAAAGAACATAGCTGTCCCCCCTCCAATGTTAGAAAGGTCCTCGTTGACAACACAAAAATTATACAACGGGAAAATAATGTAAAAAAATTAAAGATTCTTGAAGCGTCGTACATTAGAACTCTTCAACCTAATATAAATGACATTGCATTTCAAAAAAGCAGTAACGTTCTGAAATGTCTTGCGTAGTCCGTGTTGGACGGACTTCGTACATTGTGTCTACGAACTTGCTGGTTTTAACACTCGAATTTTTAATCGACTTTTATTCTTAATCGACTTTTATTTTAACTCATCACTGAATATATATATTTTAGTTTTCATTTTTAATTCTCATTTTCGCAATCCTGTATTTTTAACACCTGATGATGATTCATGGACGAATCGAAAGCGCTCGTAACAGTAACATGTATGGATCCTTTATTAATATTTTTGATTTTGAAACAAAAAAGACAATACGAAAAATTGAAAAATTGAAAAAAAGAATTATAAGAAAAAATGTCTCCGTTGTATTTAATAATATTTGCTTGAATGAAAAAATGCTGCCTAAATATATGTATATATACATATACATATATATATACACATATATATATAAATGTCCATATACATATATACATATATATATATAGATATACATATATATACATATATACATATATATATATAGATATATATATACATATATATAGATATACATATATATACATATATATAGATATACATATATATATATACATATATATACATATATATAGATTTACATATATATGCATGTATATACATAGATATACATATATAGATATAGATATACATATATAGATATATATATATACATATATATATATACATATATATACATATATATACATAGATATACATATATAGATATAGATATATACATATATATATATATATATATATATATATATATATATATATATATAGATATACATATATCCATATATATGTATAGATATACATATAGATATATATATATATATATATATATATATAGATATACATATATACATATATATGTATAGATATACATATATAGATATATATATATATATACATATATATATAGATATATATACATATATATAAATATACATATATATATATATATATATATATATAGAGAGATATACATATATATAGTTATACATATATGTATGCTTATATAGACATATATGTATGCTTATATATAATATATATATATATATATATTTATATATATATATGTATATATTATATATATAAGCATACATATATGTCAGAGTGTATGCGTGCATGTATTTAATAGAAAAATTAAAAACTTGAATATTTTTAATAACTATTAAGGTTTTTTACGGAAGGGTATGTATAAATGCATTAAATAAATTGTTGTATTAATAGAAACATGCTCAAAGCTAGAGAATACGAACAAACACACACACACATATAAGCAGATATATATGCGTATACATATACGTATATATATATATATATATATATATATATATATATATATATATATATATATATATTTGCACTGGAGTTAATTTCTCATATGTGCATTCTTTCGAATCACATCCCAGCATTTTTTCTCTTTGCACACTTCAACCTCCTCGCGTACTAGCCACCCTTCGTTGCCATGGAGAAACAATTTTCTTACATTTTTTTACTCGTGAAATACTGCCAGAAATTTTCTTGTTCTTCCGCCAAAAATCCATGTGCAGGAATGGAAAACTATCTATGAGCAGACACGTACGACTCATAGGTAATCTTCCCACGCAGGCGTTGTTTTTATGTATTCTCCATGCATACCTTAATATTTCTTCTTCTTTTTTTTGTTTCGGATTAGCGTGTTTATTTTTTATTTACTTGTTCGAATACCAATCTCAGAAAGGTTAAAAAAAAAAGTGAGACAATGTAAGACACTTTAATAAATGCCAACAAGTTTATCGGGCTAAAAATGCACAGGA
>NC_136492.1:129647018-129674518 GCF_053919585.1 Euprymna scolopes
ACGATAGAAATGTTATGGAAGAGCTCGGCCATATCCATTGAGTACCTTATTATAAAATTTCATAAATATATTTGCAGTCGTTTTCGAGTGTAACTATAAAAGACGCATACGACGTACTCATTATATAATAGTAATAAAACACTCTCTCTTTAAATATATATGCATATATATATATATATATATATATATATATATATATATGTGTGTGTGTGTTGGTGTATAAGTATATATATATATATATATATATATATATATATATATATATATATATATATATATATATTCTCACTTTCACTTATGTAGTTCTTAATATTGATTGCACATAACTACTATGAGTTTAAATTAATTCGACCATGGCCCATTAGTATTCATATTTAAATCTAGAAACAGACAGCGCAACCCCACACTACTTAGCTTAAATGTAGAATGTAAAGCGACATTATTATTTAATTTGTATGGAGTCTTAAGTTCCAATTACATAAATTCTAAATAAAACATAGGTAAGCATGTGAAATTTAGATATGGCAATAGCTTGCGCCATGACCCATATCAATACCTACTAAACGGCAGGTTTACTATTTAGCAGAAATTTAATGGCACAAGTCGAACCAAAATCTTTTACTCTAATTTCTATTTGGGCTTGATTTACGATCCATATTTATTGTAGTTATATATAAATGAATAGGTATGCATTTTTTATTATTTTACTGTTTTCAATAAAGAGATGCCAGAATATGATATGAATGACTTGTACTTGTATCTATGTGGATGTTTAGCATATACAAGTATTATTTGTAAAATGCGAGAATGGCTGTCATGATCGTGAAATGAGTAGTTGTTTCGTTTCTTACAAGTTGCTAAAGAACCTGACTCCTACCTAACTAATATTCCTGGTTAACACAGTGCAGATGTGATCCAGATAATTGCACGTAAGTGAACAGCGGTGATACAAAAGAGCTCACCGTAGTTTTCAATACAGAAGCCGGGCAATGTTATCAGTTGGTTTGGCTGCCCCATATCCGGAGTAACAATCTTCAAATGAAGAACATTTAAAACAATAAATAGAAATATGACTTATGAATAGTGGTTGTAAACTAATTTCAACAGTCTGTCAATTCATTCGATCTCATCACACGGCATGTGTTATTAAAGGTATGTAAGTTCATATGCATTTACTGTTAGGACGAAACAAATATTTTGTTTTGAAATGCGTGTAAACAAGACTTTTATACAATCAGATTTTCTTTAATCCCAAAGCTTTATCTACGCCCTGTTAATAGGTTCTTTCAATACAATGCACTATGGATGAGATAATCCTGTATAATTAGGGCAAGTTGTGTACAAACGCGTTCGTAATCAGTTGAAACATGACGCCTAGTGTGAGAACAACATAAGAAATATGCTGACTAGCAAAATCGTTAATAGTTATTTAGGTGAATTACGATCGACGGTAGAATTCTTAGCTTGGAATAAATACAATTAACAAATACCACATAAAGTATGGATCACTAATTAAAAACGATATATAGTTCTCACTACGTATATGTGTATATGTTATATATCAAATGAACTTTCATTTCACAAATAAATGTATATTACATGTGAAAGATATCTACGTACCTGGGTCAGATATCGAATACTGATACTAGATTTCCTTGAAAATGTATTGAAGGTTATTTTTTCTGGATAATTTAAAACTTTAGTACAAGTTTCTATTTCATGAATACATGAAACAATTGCCAATATAACAGAACATTAAAAAATGTATCTTATAATAGCTTTTAATTCATGTATTTTAAATTAAATAGACAATAAAAAAACATCGCAGGTCTATGCTTCTTCTCAGAGTGTGATTATCGGTAATCTAGTTATTAGCGCAACTACTTTTTTTTTTTTTAATGTATAGTTGAAAGAGCATCTACAAATATGCGACATTTAGAACTAAAATAACACATGGGTGTTCTCAAATGAGCATTGTTAATGTAAATATAGGGCACCGCCCTCTTAGATTAATAGGAAGTTTCCAAAGCTTTTTTTAAATACACGTTTTATAATATGCTCGAATAGCTGTTTCTCCACTGTTCCAAATATCATGATATTGTCATACAGTTGACAGACACTAAGTACAATAAAGGTTTTGTAAGGGAGGTAAGCATTTTGCTTTTAAACCTATATTCGTTTGTCTTACTTTTTAGTCCCTATTTCGTTAGAAAGAATTATATTAATATAATGTTATGTTCATGCAAGAATTACATTACTATGATATACTTTAAATATGTATCCAATATTCTGGATGATGAAATTAAAAAGATTAAGAAGCACTTTATTACTAGTACTTGTCTTTTCAAATGACGGTAGCGCTCTTGAGCACCTTACACACACAATGCCGTTTGACTAACAACGATTAAAAGTGTCAGTAATATTTCACTAATACCTCGTATTTAAATTCCAATTTTTTTCATAATTTAAGAATTGACTAATAGACACACAAAAGAATCATAATTTATGTTAAGTTTAGAGAATGTCAGAGCTTTTATAGAAAGTTATAGTTATACAATGCAATATTATTTAAATCGTTGCATGATTTAATATAAAGATATTTTTTATTCATAGAGGATTGGTAGCAAGTGATAACTAATAACGTTATAAGTACTAATATTTTAATGCTAGTTATTAAAAATAAGTTTCGAATATTGCAACCACCGTTTAGGGTTCATTTTTGGTCCCACGACAAAAAGAGGGTGGACCTGTAAATCCATTATTTTCCGTAAGTCCGTTCGTCTGTCCGCACATTTCGCAATAACTACGTCTTTGAATTTTTAAATTTTGCACAAACGTTAAACATGATATGTGCCAAAATGTAACAGGCCGGATATTCCGCGAAAACAACCTTAGCCACCTAGGGTACCTCTCGGGTTGAAATGGCTAAAATTGAAAATTTTTGTTTATTAAAATAAAAAAATGTTGATCACTTGGATTTTAATAATTTCTCAAAAAATTAACTAAATTGTATATGATTTTGTTTTTCGCGATGAATCTTGGGTGTGCCTCAGGTTCTATTTTAGGGCTAATATATACATTCCAATTTTGTGACTATTTTACCATATTTGTCCGAAATTTTCTGTCTATGTCTATTTAGCAGTTTTGCGTGGTGCTGAACTAAAATGTAAATATGCTAAGGCCTTGGAAACTTTGATGACTAAATAGGGAGAGACAATTGATGGGCTTAGTTATTTCTGTTTTTTTTTTTTTTTGCATGGAGCAGAACTTCAATTTACATGTCTTACATCGTTTTTTTTATTTTCATAAAAATTTGATGTATCCTGATGATTTTGGGGACTAAATGGATAGGCACAAATGTTGAACTTAGTCAGTTATATACCTCGTTTATTGTGCACACACGGGGACGATGCAGGCTTTATTTGTTTTCTATAAAACTGCATATATCTCTTTGAATGTTGTAACATATATATTGGATAATTCGAGAATTTCCTTTAGATTAGTTTCTCAGGCATCGTTCTCGGTAATATATATTAAACCTTTCTCACAATAACTCTCAGAATCGTCTTTGGTATTATTTTTTGCCTGTGCGATCAGCATATTTTGAACCGAGTGACTGCTACTTCATTATTTTTATTATGTTTTCATTATTTTTAATTATGCTTTCATTATTTTTATTTACATGAGTACCGCATATACTATTATTGCACACGCGTATACATGTACAGCTCGAAAGAAAACTGATATAACTTACAACATAATAAATATCATTAAAAGTTTGTAAACATGTGTAATCCGCTATTCAGTGACTGTAGTTTAAAGGGATTTAGTTAGTTCTTGCGTTTTCTATCTGACGTTACATGAGGAGAATAATAATGTTAAAATGTCGGTAAAAAAAATCATATCTTATTTAGTATTATATAGTTTTTTTTGTTTTTACCTGAGATCGAAACGTGACTCCTAGAATCCATGTATTATTCCCTGGATAGAGTTTATCGAGAGAATCTTCTGTGCTTTTTATTTTGTGTTAAAATCAGATATGACGTGGGAATTTTGAAAAGTAATAGCAATAAAATAGATATTAAGACTACGCCTGAATACTGATTACCTGTTCAGAATAAAATCTTTTTGTCGGTTTCCATGTAATCTGCGTTTTTTCACTTCTTTTTTGCGCCCTAATATAGATATATATGTATATGTATGTATGTATGTATGTATATATATATATATATATATATATATATATATATATATATATGTTTGTGTGGATGTGTGTGCGTATGTGTAGTTGGTGAATGTAATGTATAGCGTACCCTGAGAAAGTAAATAAACTGCTAGTAAAATACGTTAGCTATAATACGAATTATATGTTTAAATACGAAATGCATTCTATTTTTCAGATAGACACCCTGGCAAAACTTACATAAATATGGTGTTTGCATTTAGAAAATGCATTTAACATTATCTAAAATATGAACTAACTTATTAAATCGAAGAAGTTTGAAAATAGGAAAGAGCCAATTTTCCGCGTCGAATAAATGCTTATGTGCCCATTTTAAAGGAGTGTCGAGTTTTCTGGAACCGTCTACACAGAGATGCAGTTTATGAGAGTTTCTATGTATTGTTTTACTACAATTTATTTTATTTCGGGTAGTCCTTGGTTGCAAGTATAACATAGTCTTTATTTTTTTTTACACAGTGATCACCAATTATCAAGTACCTCAAGCCACTCAGGGATAAGGGTTATTGCAAGTACATTACGTTAGTGTGGAGATTTGAAAGTGTTTACTTAAGGGGGCGGTTCATTAGGAATTTGTTAACATTGGACTTGAACACATCCAAGTTGTAGTCCGGTGGGAAACAGGCAGACGGAACAGAGTTCCACAGGCGTGCAGTTCTAAGAAAGAAGCTTTGTCCATGGGACCCACGTTTTGATTTAGGTACAGATAAAGAGTGGGGGAAATTTTTCACAGTGGATTCAGATAGACGGGTGTTTTTCGTGAAAGATTGGCGAGGGAGGACCAGAGGTTGGAGTTCAGACGAGCACCTGCCATGGAAATAACGATAAAACAAGGATAGGCTCGCAACGTCTCTTCTGTGGGAGAGAGGTTGCAGGGTAGAGAAAAGGGCATCCCCCACTAAGCCACGAAGTCTATTTTGTACTCTGTCAAGGCAGGATAGGCTGTTTTTTGCAGCTCCTGCCCAGATATGGCAACAGTATTCCATCTACTTTTGAAGTGAGACTACGGTGTGGCATTTATCTTTATCCTTTCAACTTTTTTCGTAAATATATGATAATATCAGTCTACATAAACGTTGAATGCCTTTAGCTAAGATATCGGTCTCTTAATCATCTATTACCTTATGTTGAATTCTAAAGTTGCATTTTATATATTTAATATTAATTCCTCGGGTAACCCAGCAGAATCTCCTTATGACTGAGTTATTGTTGGATTATTACATAAAAATATTGATGTAATTATATGCTTGTAATCTCATAAAGTCACTGACCATCAGGAAATTTTGCACATTTATTATATTTGCTGACAAAATATTATACCAAATTGAACAGCGACTTGACACAATCGTTCCTGCTATTTACTCTTAGTATATTACTTCTACTGATAAAATGTGAATTACGATACCTGCGCTGATAAATAAGACCCAATATACGAATTGTATGATCGCATTTAACGCAAGATTGCAAGAATATATTTCCATTGTATATTTAGATTTTATTAGTTTGATCTCTAAAACACGCCGTATACGTGGAAGACACAGACCTATATGCTTGCATATAAGTTTGTCGAGTGTTGTATTTTACCTTATATTATCTGATTATGTTCGTGGTGAAACGTCTTCAAAAAGTTGTTTCATACCGTTTTTATCAATTATTTCTACGTCATAAAGTATAACACCTATATGGCGGCATTAGCATTATCCCAGTGCGTGCAAAAATAGTCTTTTATTTTGCATAATGAAATCGATTCTTTTTAGAAACGTCCAATCATCATTGTAAATGTGTTTTTAATACAACATTTTCGCGTCAGAAGTCGAAAGTTGATAAATAAAGTGCAAGCTTTAACGAACCTAGAATGCTAATATCTCACTGCAATTCTCTAAAATAGCTTAGCTCTTGGAAGACAACTTGCAATTGGAGGTGAATAATCAAATGTCCAAAGGCAAATAAATGAAGCGAGTTAAGTGCTGACAGTCAAACAAAGAAAGATATAGCAAACCAAATTTCCTTAGAATGAAAAGACAACGGGCATAAATATTCCAACCTGACGTCTCTATTAAGTAAAGAAATGCAGTTTAGAAATGCACACGAATGCGTAAATATGATTGCAAAATATATTGAAAAAACATTTTTATCCTCACGAAATAAAATCATGTACAATGCATGTAAATTGTGTATCGCAATCTATATTGCAGGTCATTATATATATATATATATATATATATATATATATATATATATATATATATATATATATATATATTGTATTTGAAAATTTCTGCGAAACGCAAGAATTAAGTTTGATGCATTGAAAAAGCATAAAAAGATGCCTAATTGCCCTTATATTTCGTGGGATGTGAACAAAGTTTTTTTTTAAATTATGTTATTTTTTCTAGTTTATCTTATTTTTAAGTGGGTGTCCCTTTAAGTTACGTCTTCTAAAACGCATAAAACGGATCGATTAGCAGTTTGTGAAAAAATAACGAGCTGTTGAATGACTTGCAGAAGATTTATCTCTCGTAGATATAATCAGAGAGCTTGGAAGAAATCGGAGAACATTGTCTTCATTCGTTAAAAATTCTACATCAAACCAAGGAAGGACGAAAACATACAAACGTCAGTTTCTGCTCGCGATGTTAGAAACATTCTCCTTCAGTTTATCAATCAGTCTGGCAGTGACAGTGCTGCTTTATTTGAAAAGGTTGCAATACGTTGTCCAGGAATACACGTTGCAATGTCCTAAATGAAATTGCAGGAAGCATTAAGCCCGTGGCAAGACATGATTTAAACAAACTCATAAGGAAAAACGTTTCGCTTGGGCTCAGAAATACATAACGACAAGCTTTGAAAATGTTCTTTTCACCAATAAGTCCATAGCAATAATTGAGGTACCAAAGGGGTTGGCCGAAGTATAGGGTCCTCGTGGATACTCTATCCCTCATCGATTCCGTCGTCATAGTTTGAACTGGACTAATCTGCAATGAACTAATTTTAACAATTCTGAGGTCCAGAAAGTGTAAAACTGACAAGCCTGTCTTATATGTTTTGAAAAAGAACAGTTGTCACCATTACTTGATGACCTTTTATTGGCGCAACACCGCAAATTGATTAATATGCTCAACAATGCACAATCCCACTCAGCCAACGCTGCAACATCGTACCTTAAATCATTAGTAGAGAAAATTCGATGACATTTTTCTCCAGATATAAAGTCCATTTACAAGCATATCAGCAATAAAGATGAAAGTGTATAATTTTCCTCAAGGGATGAAATTTCGACGAATATTAAGGAGGGTTCTTATTGCATCATCACAAATCCGTAGATTGACGTCATCAATTGAACATCGTAATAATAAAGAATAGATCTTATGTTAATAAATAAATATTTCCTGAAACAAAATAACGTGGAATTTGTTCTTATTTTAATAAATATTGTTATTGGGTATGTTTTTTGTTGTATATACATAAACAGTTAGAGGTTAGAATATTGTTTTATTTCCGAATATATATATATATAAATATATATATATATATATATATATATATATATATATATATATATATATATATATATATATATATATATATATATATATATATATATAGACACTCGCAAAGAAGTGATACACACTTCAAATTAGCGGAATATGAATAAAATACCATGCTTTTCAAAATAATGTCTCCAATTTTACAAAAATCAAGGAAATAAGAAATTTGCCATGCTCTTCCAGTGTACCCATTTTCACTGTTCTGCGTTTCATAGCAAATTCAAAGTTTGAAAATATTTACCTTCAAAAACGCGATACGCAGGGCGTGTATGTATGCATGTGTTGTTAAAAGATATTTTACGAGAAACGTAATAGATGCATGTTGTTTGAAATTAAAACATGGACACATTTTAGGATATTTAGTTGTAATAGAACACGGATGACACATTTTAATTTTCAAGGTATCAAATTATATTAGTTTAATATTATTTATTATTAGTTCTGTTATTTTTTAATATAACTATTGTTCTTATCATTATTTTTATTATTAAAGCTCATAGTAGAAGTGAATATATCAAGCTATTTGCTCTATAATGAACATATAAAAAACGGAAATACTTGTGTGTTTTTTATTGCTATTCGGCAACCTAATCGATTTTCTCAAACAAGAACTGCAAACTAATATTCACAATTTCTTTCTACTGACACAATGAATATTTTATTTGATTATATATATTTTATAGATTTTTTTCATACGACCTAATGTTTTTTTATTATGTTCATTTATACTGTTTTATTAAAAGCAAATAACTGTCGTATAACATAGTATCTTTTAACTTCAAAAATATCCACTGGAATACCAATTCATCTCAAAAAGCTGTTTGTCCTTGAACAATACTGACTATAATAGCTTGGTTGTGCACAGTATTCAATATAACCGGGCACGGTAATACTTCAAACGGCGTAATAGAAAGATTTCAGGTATATGCAGCTCCTCTTCCAATTTTCGGATTTTGATAAATGCTTTTCCTTACATCATGGACTTTCAATTAATAATTAATTAATTTCAAAATAAATGTTAATAGTAAAATAGTTGTTGTGAAATATATTTTTCATGTTTGGATATAAATGGAAAAATATTTAAATTGTGATAGAATCCTTTTCAAATAAGTCCACCACATTGTATTTATTATAAAACCAAATATATGTGACTTGGGTTTAACTTTCAAGCCTGGAATATGTTTGATAAAATATAATATACTCTGGAATATAACAGCATTCATTTTCATTGTATCCTCTTTTTTATTTACACTATTCTTTTGTATGTTATCATTTCAATTTTAATATGTAATTAATGTGTTTATACGAACAATTTATAATGACCATGTAAAATAAATAATAATTAAATGGAACCCGTTGTCAAACAATGCATTCTGTTCAAATTTTACTATATACTATATATATATATATATACATATATATATATTAATATATACATATATATATATATATATATATATAGTATATCATGGCAAGTGTTCGGTTGAGCTCCATTCTACGGCCACTCTTCAAGAAACTTTCACAAGAAACACCAGTCTAGCAGAAAACACTATCACTAATTTCCTCCACTCTATATCTGTGCCTAAACCAAAGCGTAGATTCCATGAGCAAAGCTTCTTTCCTAGAACTGAACGCCTATGGAATTGTCTTACGTTTTGCAGCTTTCCAGCAGACTACACTATGATTGTCTTCAAGTCTAACGTTAACAATTTTTTGATGAGCGATTCCATATAAGTTAACAAATTTACCAAATCTCCATTACTAACGGTTACTATATTGTTCAATTTCTACTGTACACTCTATAACCCTTATCCTCGAGTGGTATATTGACCTTGATAAGTGGTGATGACTATGTAATATATATATATATATATATATATATATGTATGTGGGTGTGTGTATATATATATATATATTATATTTAAACAGTAAAAGATTCCACAAATCAGTCAATGCCTGAATGTTGCAGACGTGCTCCTTTGTGTTTGATTCTGTAATTAATCATATGTACTATCTGAAATAAAAAAAATCTTATATGCATATGATAATGAAAAACTGATTTTGGAAATTTTTACCCTATATCATTTACATACCAGAGGGTGTTTTAAATTGGGGGTATATAAGAAACATTATTTACTCAGAAAATCTGTATTTAGAAAATGTAGTTAAAGCTAGAGCAGTAGAACTTTGAGCAATATATGTATATATATATATATATATATATATATATATATATATATATGTATGTATATATTACAATATAGTAGGTGAATAATAGAAAGATAATCACAGCATCACCACAAGAGTCAAGCGAATTAAACTAATAGCTGTTTTTTGGATCTTACAGGACAGTGTTCAAAATGGTTGATTCTAGTTAGAATATAATCTTACATTGATTCTTGACATTTCAAACTTCAAAATGATTTCAAGTAAGGATATATAAATAAGCTCAGCAAATTCAACATTGACTTCTTACATTGCAATAAAACAAAATATATTGTTGATTAAGTCAACCCAAACACGGATCTAAAGATTAATCTCATTCCAGCGAGAAAACTTCCCGAAAATGAACAGACACTAAATCGATTTGATTAACAAAGGTTGCAGATTTCCTTTTTGCAATAACAATAAAAGCATTGTAAGTGTAGACCATCCATCACTCTTCATTCAACCTAAACCAATATAATAGCTATCTACTAGTATATATATATATATATATATATATGTATATATATATATATATATATATATACATATATTAATATATATAATTTATATATACAATTTATATATATAATTTATATATATATATATATATATATATATGTATATATATATATATATATATATATATATATATATATATATATATATATAAAGCACGTTGTTTCACAGATTCCCTAACCGATGCGATGTCCCATGGGACTACTCATTAGTATACTCTTATGAGGATGTTCGATTTGTTTATATCTACAAAAGTGAATGATTATCTCAGTTATTTGAAATGTAAACCAATGAAATTTCAATTTGGCCAGAATTGAAAGCTTGATGATGAATGTTGCAGAGTGTTAGTTTTATCAATGCGAAGAATGTTTATATTATAAGGCGTACACCGTATTACTTGTTAAAAGTAATCAACTCTGATTCGTTAATACAGATAAAAGAAAGAAATCAGTATTTATTGACCTGAGAAATATCAGTTTATCTCGTATGATCATCGAGTTTATTAGTATCGCCTGTTTTGTTTTCAACTAAAAATGTATCATGCTGAAATTCTGCCTCTTTTATATCTTGTTTTCCAGTAACGATCATATTGTAAAACTCTGTTTTGTTTTACCATCGAATCCTTGTAATTCGGTCAGTTATTTACAAATAAATTCGATATTATTATTTCCTAAATTCTATCGATTATTTGAGCTCTTGATTAACTCCTAAAACTTTAGGGCAGTTATGGTTTGTCTCCATTTCCATTTTTTTACAATTAATCTGGAAGTTGATGTTAGAGAGTAATAGAAATACGAGAGAAAGAAGAAACAGTATTGGAGTATAAAATAACTGAAAAGCATTGATCTAAACACAGACCAATATAAAGGGACCAAAAAAATAGAAGTCATGTAAAACAGACACAATACACAAAGGCAAACGTATTGATTTTCCCTCGATTTCACCATCGTTAAATAGATTAACTTTCCTAACGAATCTGTATATCACACAATTTAATAGTATAAACTGGAGGCTCAGAACATGTCAGCAAGTGGGTACTGTACTAAAGGAATATTATACAAAAGAAAATGCTCTTAGATCAGCAGTTTGACACCGTAGTAATATATACAAATATGTGGCCAGTTAATTCGCGATGAATTTGCATGGAAAGTAGCTATTAGTCCGTCTTCATAAGCATTGCTTTAAATCTGTTGTTAAATATTGTTTCTGTATATATATATATATATATATATATATATATATATATATATATATATATATATATATATATATATATATATATATATATGATGTATGTAAGAGAAATAAATCGACAGAATACTGGTAAATATAGATTAATTATCATTTCAGTTCTGAATGAATGTATATAGGTATGAATAACTTTAATTGTACTTACACCAATTTATGCATTTTTCTATTGAATTGTTGAAAAATCTGTATGCACTGGCAATAAAATATTAGATATAATCTTTATTTATCACATTTTATATAAACTCCACATTACATTTTCCACTTTATTTCGATAAAGTGTCCATGAAAAGAATTCTTCATTAATGTTAACTCCTTATGTATATATATATATATATATATATATATATATATATATATATATATATATATATATATATATATTAATAATTAATTAGATATCACGTGAAATTATTTTTTCATGTGAGATCTTACTAATGTCTTCTTAAATAATGTAATTTACTTCGAAGAAGAAAATATATTTACATCCCTTGCATATTAAACATTCTCAATTATTGGTTAAAACATATTACTTTACTATTTTGGGAATATTTTGATGATATTCTAAAATTTGTATAGATATCTGTAAGAAAGCTCAACTTTCTTGTGTTGAAAAATCTCTACTAGCTTAATCGTAAATAAACCACCAGGAAACATGTTAATTAAATATACGAGGTTTTATGCAAATACATTTCCTATGTCTAAACTTAAACGTAGATTCCATTAATACAGCTTCTTTCTAAGAACTGCACCTCTGTCGAACTGTCTCTTCCGTTTACCTGCTTTACCAGCTGACTAATAGATGGTCATCTTAAAGTCCAACGTAAGCAAGTCCTCGATTAGCCGTTCATCTTAAATAATCCACTATAGAAAATTTACACTTCAAATGATTATTATGATATTGGCCCTTTGACAACTGTACACTCTTAAACCCTTAGCCTTGAATCAACTCTGTGTCTTGATAAGTAGTTATTCTGTTGTAAAAAAAGTAATTCCGCAGATTAGTAGTTTTGTCGCATTTTTCAGAGGAGAATAACGTATGTAAATGACAGATAAATCATTACATCGATGACAATTTTATTCTTTTAATCTCTCGACATTTCGAAGTGTAGTTATTTTATTCATTCTATTTCCTTTGCTTTCAAATCACTCGAAAATACCGATTAAATCCCCATCTGAGTTCATGCTCTAATATAGTTGGTGATACGGGCAAATAAGAAACTATTGATTTTGTTTAAGATTTCTTGATAGATTGAATCCCACGAACGCTCAGGGGCATTCTTCTTTCCTTTTACTTAAAATTCAGAAACTGAATATTTCATTTTCTAGAAAATCTGTGATTTTCTTAGTTTTCACTCATTCTAGCGGTTGTGGAAGGAGGCGGAGAGACAGTGGGGTGTAAGAAGGCTTGAGTAAATAAGATTACATTTCTATTATATTTGCTTTGCTCCGTTTTCCTCGGGGCTTGTATTTATCATCCGAAAACGTCATCTTGAGTCGAGATTTATTCATCTAATATCCTGACTACTTTGCGCATACGGACACTAACTCATCTTATATTTATATTTCAACACGAAGAATACACACACACACACACACACGCCCCCCCACACACACATATATATATATATATATATATATATATATATATATATATATATATATATATATATATGCTATAAATTTGGGTGTTTGTATTTATATTTGTGTTAAGAACCCTTTATTCTTCTATTGGAAAAGTAGAACAACGTGGAATTGCATTTGACTGCTAATCATTTACTTATTCGTTGGAAACATTAGTTTTAATAAATTCGCTATTTGATTGTTTTATGATTTCTCGTGAGATGGTCATCTTTAGTTTACTATTATGTGTAATTTTATTCATACATATATTCGACATGATTTATCCATGTGTTGTATTTGCGTAAAATTGTTATGAGAAATTGATGGCTCCCATCTAGGGGAAGGCCCATATTTTAATAAGCTTCTGGGCCTGACCTGCTCTGACCTGAAAGCAACACTTTCATCAAGGCAGTTGCCAAGGTCGCTGGAAAAATGGTAGGATCCTCCCAGAAAATATTTAATTGCTGATGCAATCCTCTATCAATATGAAAGCCAAGAACGTCCAATGATGGAGTTCTTCCTCCACATCTTGGCAGGAGGTAATAAAATAGGCTATCCTGCATTGACAGAGTACAAAATAGGCTTAGTGGCTTAGTGGGGGATTGCCTTTTCTCTTCCCTGCAACCTCTCTCTCACAGGAGAGACTCTGCGAGATTGCCTTTGTTTAATCGTTACTTCCATGGCAAGTGCTCGTATGGACCCAAAAAAAATCACACGGTAGCTGAAACCACTGCCAAAGATTTCCTCACTCTTTATCTGTGCGAAAACCAAACCGTAGATTCCATGAACAAAGTTTATTTCTTAGAAGTACACGCCTTTGGAACTCTGTTCCGTTTGCCTGTTACCTACCTGACTTCAAGCTGAATGTATTTTAGTACAACATAAAAACTGCCTGATGAACCGCCCCCTTAAGTAGGATATTTTATCAAATATCTAATATAACGTAGTATAAACGCATAACCCTTATCCCCGAGTGGTTTCCGGACCTTGGTGTGTGGTTACCACCTTGTAAAAAATAAAATATTTTCTATATGTATTTCTGTGTGTGTAGTGTGGTACCACCCTATTCAATTATACTTTGTTCCAGAGGATTCTTCGAACAAAGAGATATTCGACAACCGGAATGATATTTCCCCTTTGAATTAACTGAAATTTAATTACTTGGTTCCAGAGATTAAAAGTCCCTTTTTATTTGTGAACTTGGAGGATTTTAGACATTTAATTTTACTGCCATTTTGTATTCCTTGTCAATCTATGACGCACGTATTCCTCATTCAATCGTCTCTCGCAGTTTTGTTTTGGACTTGCTTTATTGCTTTTATTCTAATTTACTTTCATTTCATCCAATAGTGAAAGAATGCCCATCTCTTCTTTGTTTCTGAAGTCTTTACACGACGCTAAACCGATTATTTGTACAACATTTTAGCCCGTAATTAATTATTGTCGTCCCGAGATACGTCCATTTAGTACATCGTATTGAATTTCGCTTATCTGTTTTTTTTTCTTTGGGCACCTCCATGTTCTTTGTTGTCCAATGGAAAAAAGGGGGCTGACCTATCGAATTTCGGGATACCAATGCCATGCTGGTGTGCTAAAAATTACATTAACAATGTCCAGATTGTCGAAGATGTAACCCTGACGTTATTCTACATATTACTCCCTTCATAAAGTTTAGACTCGCGTGCCGAGGTCCTCAGAGTTGGGTTGGTACGTCACCCTACATAAAAGTATTACGAATTACTACACAAGTATTACGAATTGATGAATACCGAAGCAACGTTGACAGTTCGAACTTTAGTTCGATTACCAAGATATAAATAAAACATTTAAATCGACCACCGAGTATATTTGACCACCGAAACATTCGACAAACAAGGAATTGCTGTATACAATTGTGTTTAAAGATTATCTCCAATTCCGTTTGTCAGCGTTTCGATCCAGATATGAGATTTTATATACAGGGTATTCGAATCCATGCCAACTTTATATTTGGGTTTTAGCCGGGGTAAAAAAGTCAAAAAGTTTGACAATATGAAAATATGTGAAATTTGTTAGGTGAACGTCGAAGGAAAGCATTACGGATATGCATGCGTAACATAATATCTATCCGTCCATGCTTAAATTTTTAGCATGGCAGCATGACTTCCATGTAATTTGACTTTATTGGCTGATCAAGCCAATAAAGTCAAATTACATGGAAGTCATAAGCTAAACGTTTTGATTTCGATTCCGGGTGGTAGCACGCGATGATATTTTTTTTTTTTTTTTGGGGGGGGAAATGGTCAAAAAATTAATATATATGGAAATGAGTATTAATTGTCTTCCGTTTTCCTGCTTTCCAGCTGTCTATAATATGGTTGTCTTCAAGTCCAACGTGAACAAGTTTCTGATGAGCCGTTCCACTTAAGTTTACAAATTTACCGAACTTCCATTACTATCGTTTACTATATTGCCCCTTTGCCTACTATACACTCTTTAACCCTTATCTTTGAGTGGCCTATCGGCCTTGATAAGTGGTGACGCCTATGTAAAAAACAAAAAAAAAACTACAGAAGTTTTTATATTTAAAATATCGTATTAAACAATCGGACAATTCTTCAATTTTAATATACTGTTATAAATATTTGTAATGTTTTAAATTTTGCTGTTTAAACATACACCAACATACATATATACTTCAGAATAAAATTATCCAACAATAACATGTGATTATAAGATTTACAAGATATCACTGGCAGTTATATACTAGAAGGATTATCCCACCTAAATAAGAATTGCGCGATATACACGATAGAGCAAATAAATCAAATTTTAGTCATTCAATTAATTTAAAAATTATAACGTGAAATGTTTGAGTTTCAGACCTAAGAGTTTTGTGATTTAATGTAAGACAAAGAATACATTTAAAATATTTAATAACTTATCCTATAGCATTTCCATGTCTACGATATCTTTAGAGGAGAAAATATAAGCAAATAGTCATAATGGTTTACACCTTATTAAATAAAGTCAGTGAAACAAGGTAATTGATTGAGTAATTAAAAGTCATAGAGTATTTGAAGGTTAAGAAAAGGATATAAAAGTTAACATCCAAATTGCATGGTAAAACCCTTTCATTAATCTTCCCTTACTCTATGAGTTTTAATTACTCAGTCAATTTTTAATTGTGATGTTCCATGTCTCACTGACTTTAGCAAATAAACATTTATTGTGTTTTTGCCTAATACAGAAATTTTCAAGCATAACATTTCAATATCTCGGTTAAGGATCATAAAATCCAAAGAAAACACTCTCCACCCAATAAAAATGTGTTTCATTCAAATATTAAAATAAAACAAAGACTATGGTAATTAAAAGTTAATTAAAATCATCAATATTCCTTAAGCAGAGGAAAATTGTAAAATCAAATTTCGTTACAAAAAATAAAATTAAAAAGAAACAAAACATAAATGAAATATCATTGAAATAAAAATTAATGATATAATTGTAGTAGAAAAGAAGAAAAAAGATGAAGCTAACGAAAGCAAATTACAAAAGGTCGATTAATGGCTTCAGCAATTTGAACCGTACACATCTGTTTTCTGCCCCGCCAAGTAATCACGCATGTGCACTCATGTACAGGAATTGAATAGTTTCATTTCGTATTCTTCTAATCATTTCATGATTTAATGACATAAACTGCCATCTCCAGATGTGACTCTGTTCTTAAGAATTGGCAGCTTCTCTGATTGGCTTAAAGACTGGAAAATTAAATAAAATGGTTTTTAAAAAAGTGTCTAGGGGATAATATTTCTCTTTCTATATTTCGGATATTTAATATTATGTTAATGCTTTTTTTATAAAGGGTGTAATTTCCGATAAAAATAAATTACCACGCATACAGGTCTAAATATTCTGGCAACAAAATAAACTAAAATTCAATATGTGTTAAAGACAGAAAACTGGCCATGTATTTGCAAATACAAATTCAATGGGTAGTACACCATTCTGTTATTTGGAGGATTACATCTAATTTCTTAAATTCAGTGTCATTTTGTCAATATATCAGCCTATTTAGTTTACTGCCTTTATAGATGTACATTGTACAACTCCAAAATACTCATATACAGATTTTCGAACCAAATATTTTAGTCATGAGGCTAGCATATGAATATTACGGCATAAAGGTGCGTATGTATTTATTTTTTTTGTAATTTCTTACTGTGCTATGTATCGCTCGCAGTAATGGTTGAACAACTGTCTTCGGAAACTTGTTACTTATAAATGAACATCAATAATTCATTACGCAGCGTGTCCGTGCAAAAAAATTCTGTGACATTTTAAAGAGCTCAAAATTATTATTTATTAAACAAACTCTTAACACTTACCATGGTTTAAGGGGAAGCATACTATCGCTATTGATTTTATTCCATATTCAGTTCGAAAATGCATGCCTATTCCAGAGTTCGAGCGAATGATCCGCTTGAAATTTAATGACGCATCTCTGTTTTTAACACACGCCCATAAAACCCGTTTCGTGTATGGAAGGTCGCATGGTCAATATCGGTAAAAGAGAGATTAGATTTAAAGAAAATAAATGTATAAATACAGTCATCATCACACTGTTTTTTTTTTCAATACTCTGTTGTTAAAGCATGCGGATTAAAACAATTCGAGAACAACTCCGGGATATATATTCCTTACATTATCATACCTTGATATAAAAGAAAAGTGTGCAAGCATTATTACACATGCGTGCATTCAGGAGTTAATATGAGAGTATATGTGAATTCTTTGACGTTCTTTTTAACTTAAAAACTATATAAAAGAACCTATTTAATTCGTTTTAATTTGTCTTTACTTCAGTGGAAAACTATATAGTCAGTAAGTAAATTCAATCATCTAAAATCACACAAACATATACACCCACCCACACACACACACACACACACCCACACACACATATATATATATATATATATACATATATATATATATATATATACATACATAGGTGGACTATTCCACCGATGTAGACGTGTTAGCTTCCCCACAACTGATTTGTTCAGAAAATGTGTTTATATTTGTGAAGGCTTTGTGTTGAACAAACCACACGTTTTGGTATACCGCACACTTACGTAAACACGCAGGTTCTCGCCAGATAGCCGAAGTTATGCAACGTTTGTACGGATCACTACGAAATGGGTGACCATTTGAAAAGTTTAGGCGCTGTATGTATCGCGCCGAGTCGTACACATTTCCAAGTTTGTACCTGGAGGCACATTAATTATCTTGCATAGAAGCAACCGCAGTCTTCGTTAAGACATGCCTCTTGGAGGGGGGAAACTCTGATGTAAAATATATATTCATTTAGAAAAGCACACACTCTTTGACATTTTAGCCTCCTTATTTCACAGATGGGTAAACATTTCTGTAAAGATTTGGATAATAATGGTAAATATATTTATGACCTCAGTATATGTACGCTTTTAATACAAATGGCGCAATTCTAACTGAAAAAATACAATAAAGGTTCCCTGTAAATTTCCCCCCCACCGTGTGTATATAAATATATATATATATATGTGTGTGTATGTATATATGTATATATGTGTGTATGTGTATATCTATATATGTGTATGTATATATCTATGTATATATGTGTAGGTATATATATATGTATATATGTGTAGGTATATGTGTATATATATGTATGTATATATATATATATGTATATATGTGTGTGTATTTCTATGTATGTGCATATATGTATGTATATATATATATATATATATATATATATATATATACTTATATATATATGGATATGTATGCATATATGTATGGATATATATGTATTTATACATATGCATGTATATATGTATACGTTTATATGCATATTTGATTATATATATTCATAGATATGCATGTATATGTTTATATATATATATATATATATATATATATACATATATCTGTATATAACAATATAATAAATTCTTAAAATGAAATGATCTCTTATTGTAAACAACTTTAATTATGGCAATTTTTAAATTACATAGTTATTACTTTTAGCTTTATTGTTCTTCTACATACTTCTTAATACTTTATAATTTAATAAACCATTTATTTTAATTCTTTATCTCTTCTTTGCATGGCCGTTTATTTATCTGCATTTTCTGTTTTGTTTTTTTTAACTTTCCCATCTAAGATATCAATCTGCCCACATTTTAATGTCTTGTGTGTATATTTACTCATATTTTACTATATGCATTTACTTTTTTCTTCTTGAATTTTCAGATACCGACCATCCTCTCCTGTTAAATAATTTTTTATTTAGTTTTTTTTAATTTATTTTTTTATATTTTTATTTATTCTTTATTTTCTATTTATTTATTAATTACTTTACTTATTTATTTATTTATTATCCATTTAGTTTCGTCTAACAACTCTTGCTGACATTTTTAATTGATGACCTGTATATTTCCGTTGACCTATAATATTTTGGCCTATATATTTTTTCGGGCCTTTAACATTTCCTGTCTTTGTCATTTTTACTTGTGTTTCCCTTTTTTTTATATTTTATATTTAACTTTATTATTTATCCCTCTCTCTCTCCCTCTCTCTCCCTCCCTCTCCCTCTCTCTCTCTCTCTCCCCTTATCCGTCTTATTTATATTTTTGTCTCGGAAGTAGAGTGAAAAGCATATCTTATTTTTCTTTTATTAATATTTTTGGAATCTTTTCTTCATTCCTTGTACACATTTTTGTGAATTATTACATGGATTTCTGCCTTTGGATTATTATGGACCATCTTCTTCAAAATATGGGATTTTTTGGGATTTTACTTGTACAATTCTTTTAACTTTCTTGAAGATTTACATTTGGATTTTACCATCACTGTTTTTTTTTTCAACCAGACTATCCATTCATGTGTAATCACCTTTTTCTTCACTATATTCCCTCTGCTTCACCCTTTTTGTTTTCAAGTAAGATCTTTGACTTAATTGTTGTTTCATCAAATACTTCTGCATGCAAAATCCGATCCCGCATTTTGCTAATTCCTACCCTGTGATGAGAAGGAAAGTATTTCTTCGAAACTCCGCGGATTAAGGACTATCCATTTATCTAGTGTTTCCTTTTCAGATTAGATATGTTTTTAACTCATTTAAAAGTGCTTTTGGCATATTTTATCAACTATTTTCTCATATATCTGTGTATATATATATATATATATACATATCTGTATATATATATATATGTATATATATGTATATATGTATATATATATGTATATATATATATATATATATATATATATTACGTCGGTATATGTGGTACCTTCTTTTCGTTTTCATACATCTGTATGAGAAATTTTATTGAGTGTAAATACATAAAACTCTAGTGCCCACCGAATAATGTCCACCGTACTTGTTGTTACATTCAAAGAAACTATATAAGCCCTCTTCTGCGAGCGTTTTCATGACCCCCTAATAACGTCAATCATCACCTCAACTTTCCCATGAGCACACCCTCTCAGATTTTGTTTAAAATAAGGGAATAATAAATGGTCACACCAAGCAAGATCTTGACTATAAATAAGGGTGAAACAAATCTGAATCAAATATTATTTGACAAGTTATGATCTCCTTTGAGCATCTTTTGAACAAAGTTTAAACAAATAGTCTTCATCCTCTGTTAATCGCCAATAATTGGATTGTCATTCCAACATTGACATTCCGTTTGGATATATTTTTTATTATGACAATTAGCATTGGTATTGTAGATTTATTTGCTCCTCTTACATTTTAAACCTAAAAAAGATGATACCTTCTTTGAATCTCTTATGCGTAGCGAAAAATGCAAGTTCTCTAAAAGCACTCTGAAGTTTTCTTATTTTTCTGTGGCCTTTTCCCAAGTTTCTTATAGACTTTCTTTGCCTACATTTATTCTCGATTTTCCTGATTTATAGATTGCATTTTTGTACATAGAATCAAAAAATTTGGTCAGTTATCGCATAAGAGGTTAATCTCTGGATGTTTATACACACACACCCCATATATATATATATATATATATATATATATATATATATATATATATATATATATATATATATATTTATATATATATATTCATATATATATATATATATATATAAATATATATATATATATATATATATATATATATATATATATATATATATATATGTAATCATGCCTGGGTTTTCCAACTACCGACCCAAGTTGTGGTATTCACATGTTCTTTTCTTTCAGTCTCAGTACTAATCATTTTTTTTCAAAGTAAGTAAAATGAGACTACTAATGAGGGACAAATTCCCAGAATAAGAACATTATTTTATAATAAAGCGATTGCAGAATAACATTCATAGAAAAACTGCCATGACCTATTTGTGCACCACAGAGTTCGCAAATAGTCGCGGAACGAACATGAAATTATAAACAGAAAATACTCGAACAAAAATACAAATAAACTTTACGCAAACACACATTTATTTTACACCCTTTTGGCAAAATCTGAGCTTTAATCATCAATTATTTTGAGAAAGAGACATATAGTGAAATACATCCAACTATGTTATAAAACAACAATGATGAATACAAATCAGGTTTCTTCCCAATTATATGAATGCATATAAAAAGCTGTCGTTTTAATTCGTTGAAGCTTTGAATCGATAACTTTCGAAGATAATTTTTTTACATCAGCGTTATTTATTTTTCGTATGTCTTACGGAAACCATGTACACCCATTTTTAGGAGCGTGCGTACTTCGAAGGTTTTAATATTAAATTCGAAGGCGTATTAAGTATTACGCAATTGTATATTGTACACAGACATGCATCCCCCCACACACATATATATATGTATGTATATATATATATATATATATGTATATATATATATATATATATAACGACACTAACTTTGCGTATAAAATACTTGTTTACTGCATCTACCTATATATATATATATATATATATATATATATATATATATATATATATATATATATATATATATACTTACGTCAACAGCTTTACGTTTGCAAGGTCTGTTGTACCTTATAGTATAAAGCTTTGATTGTTTACCATAATAGTATAGTATACTGAAGAACATGCTAATGCAGACAAACACATACATCAACACACATACATACACACACACACATATATATATATATATATATATATATATATATATATATATATATATATGCATTGGTAACGGATGACATTGATATTTCTAAAAGAAAGCATGCTTCAATTTTCCTTTGATGGCCCCCGTTTATTTTTCTGTTAAAAATGGGTTTAGTTTTCACACCGAGCCATGCCCTTACAATAGGAACATTGTCAGCCCAATAAATATGTAAATTTAGATGTTTTAGCGATTGAGGGCACTTCGAAGTCAGCTTTAAAGTGAACAAAAACATGTACCTGGATGTGGGTAAGTGTCTTGTAACTTCCAGGTGAAATCAGGTGGCCTTTGGTTGGTCCTGCATTTGGCGCAGATCTCGGCGCCGATACAAAAGTCGTAAGAGACTGATGCTCCACTTCGGAAGAACCGGCGTATAAAATCAACAGAAGTTTCTGATTAAAGAGGAAACAAGCAACTTTGACTAAAAGTAAAACATTACACATATCACAACTGCATTAAAGAAGTGTTATTATCACACAATCTGATGAGTAGGTAATATAAAACAAACGGTTGCATTTTTTTTAACATGGGCGTGATCGAATTAAATATTTCTGTTTTATGTATGACAATGGACAGTTAAATTTTAAATAAATTTAAATAAATATTATATCTGTATATCTGTGTGTGTATATATGTATATATGTATATATATGTATATATATATATATATATATATATATATATATATATATATATATATATGATTTAATCAAGAATAAGTTGTCCGCAGTTCAAAGTAGACTCTAATTCTTTGTGGAGTAAGTCGCTAAAGGGAGGAATGTGAAGCAACCTTTCGGGTCAACCTGATGAGTCTCCAAATAAAGCTCGCAATTAAGCGATTTGATAAAAAAACGCCAATTTCTAAGAAAAATTAAATATAGGAGGATGACATATTTGTTATCTATCATTAAATTCCTGTCAACGTTGGGCTTCCCTGCTGGTGTATATATATATATATATATATATATATATATATATATATATATATATATATATATATATATATATATATATATATAAAGCTGAGTGTCTGTGTTTTTGGTCACGTATAGGTTCCTATATAGTTGAATATTAAAAAAAAACACTAATTCCATATAATGATAGATTAATCGAGACACAAGAACGGGTATGTTGGATCTGCCAGAACGGTGGTTCATTAAAATTGTGGGGTCTGCGTTCGCGCCTTGTCCACAAAGTATGGAAATAATAAAAATTAATAAAAAAAAAAAAAACGTTTACAAGTGTGTTTGATATAGATGTACATAAAAATAATTTGATAAGTATGTTTTAACTTAAATAGGGATGGTATAATAAAATTGTGGTGTCTGCGTTCGCGCCTGGCCTCCATAGAATGGAATTAGGCACACAGTTTAATACATTTTTTTACACAGTGATCACCACTTATCAAGGCCAGGAAGCCACTCAGGGGTAAGTGTTATTGCTAGTATATTACGTTAGTGTGGAGATTTGATGAAGTGTTTACTTAAGGGGGCGTTTCAATAGGAATGTGTTAATATCGTGCAGTTCATAGAAAGAAGCTTTGTTCATGGAATCCACATTTTGATTTAAGCACAGATTAACCGTGGGGGAAATTTTTCACAGTGGATTCGGCTAGACGGGTGTTTTTCGTGAAAGATTGGCGAGGGGGGGGCAGAGATTGGAGTGTATAAAGATATATATATATATATATATATATATATATATATATATATATATATATAATTGTATAAAAAAGAATACGAAACGTATAAAAGCCTCTAACTTTTCTTTATTCGTTTTCAATTGTTGACGTGCAGGAATACAACATAATGTTATGAAAAAAATAAAACTTATGTATATACGTGTGTGTGTGTGTGTGGGTGTATATACTTTTACATATATGATGTTCATTTTTAATTAATCATCATTTTCTCTGTTTTAGAATCTCCAAGTATCGTTATGCCCAGTTTACAGTTCTCAAGAGTTCCCTATGTAAAAATGCATGTCCTAAAATAATAGACACTGCCGATTGCGTCAGTTTCTTAAAATACTGTCTCCACGCAATAACATAAATACCATTGCTCTACTGAAGTGGCCATTACAAAAATATATATTGAGAATATCTATCTAGTGTTCATATATCTCTTCAAATATCTCTTCCAATTTTCTAATCTAATCTAAAAATCAAGTAATATAAAAATAGAGCAGTATTGACATCTATATTCTATGGAAATCGTTCCAGAATAACACATGATGAAACGTAGGTACTTGATATATGAAGCGCAATGGATGAAAACAAATTATAAGTGGTTTGTCGATTAATACCGAGTCAAAGCAGAACGTTTTTTTTATGTTTGTTTAGAAACATTGCTCACATAATGCGAATACACAAGGAAAACATAGGGAACGTTTGTACTCTTACAAATATAAAATATAAACTGAGTAAGGTTGTATTTTATCTTATTGTCTGGAAAGTTGATATTTCTTAATAATGCAAAGCTAAAATTTTCACCCGGGCATATATTAAATTACCATACACACATATATACATTCACATAAATAAATATATATATATATATGTATCTATACATATATATATATATATGTATATATGTATCTATACATATATATGTATCTATATATATATATATATATGTATCTATATATATATATATATATATATATATATATATATATATATATATATATGTATATATGTATCTAAATATATATATGTATCTAAATATATATATATATATATATATATATATATATATATAAATTGCATCGTCTTTAAAGACGTTAGTCATCTCAATGCTCCCCAACAACCTCATAATATTTGTCAGGTCAAATCACATTTACAGCAACACCCCGTCTCTGAACCCGAAGATTACTTTCCAGGCCAGCTAGACTTGCACAGTCGGCCACACATATGGCAGACAAAGTTTGCGTTCAAACTAGTTTCACATCTGGTTCCCCTTTTTTTGTTCACTTTGCTCGTGGCATATGCACACATACGTACATACATACATACATACACACATACACACAATACATACCTATATTTATGTATATTAAGGCAGCATGTTTCTCTCTTTACCATTCTTAATTAATACGATATAAGTTTTGTGCCTATCAATTCTTTTTCCCATTTTTCCAACTTTTCAATTAGAGAATTCAATATTAGCAGGAACTGTCTGAGTAAATCGACATATTATTCACCGTGCAAAATATATTCCAATCTTACAGTATTTTTCGTCAAATATATATGAATCTAACTGTTTTTTAAGATTTCATATACATTTTTTACCAAATATTTAAATAATGGGTATATTTTTGTTTACGATTTATTAAAACACATTTCAGAACATTTCGTATAATATTCGATGTAAGGTGTTTCCAATGTCCGTACAGATTTGCATAGAATGAATTATGTTAAAAGATACGACCTTGGCCAGGAGTTCAGAGATAAGGGAAAAAAATACTGTATGGTAAAATAATGATATCGAAATTTCAGAACATTATCAGCTGGCAATATAAAAGCACCGTCAATAGCGTTGATGGAAGCAGGATTAACATGTCAGGAATGGATGTTTAAATGAAGCTTCCCTTCAGAATTTTCTTTTTTCCTTTTCATAGTGGTGGATGCAAAGCATTGTGCACGAATATGAATTGCTAGCATTTTCTAGTTTCAATGAATGTTTTCCCCATTGCAAATATTTTAAACAGAGTGAGCAGAAGATATATGGCTGTAAAATTAGGTTTGCCTTTTATTTTGTTTGGATAATTTCCTCGTAATTGTTCATATGTATCGTAAAGGAAGGTTTATGCTGTATGCACATTTGTTTTCCATTTCACTCTTACAGTGTTATAGATTTGCGGGTCTTTGATGTTTAGCAATTCAGAAATCTAATTAAAATATTATCTTCACTGTAATGATGCTGAACGCACTAACCCGTCATACATTTTCTAATTCATTATTGCTTAGTGACGGCTTCTTTTGAGTTCATGACCATTCCTCATTAGTCTCATATTTCGTAGTGTTTGGATAACTGCATATCGTGTTCAATGAATTTGTAACATCGTTGCATGTGTTTCAATATAAGAACAACGTTTATCAGTAAGCGACTAACATCGTGGCAGCCATAATGTCATGAAACGTTCAGATTCTGCTATTTTATTGTATTTTCCAATCATGGCAGTGGTCATCGTTCAATTTATTGTTATTATTATCTTAACATTCGCAATTATTGGTAGAAACGGGTTTGTGTAAATGTATTTTATTTATTTTAATGGATTGATAATTGCTATTTCTCCTCTCAAGTTTAAGGCAAAATAGAGTTCATGATTGATATAATATAATAAACACAACGAAATAATATTACTAGTTTAAACGTTTATATTACCAGGTAAATATCGTTAGAAACACTATATTTTAATTTAAATTAATTATAATTCATTTATAAAGGGTGATAATTATCATTTATGAAAAATAATACTCGACCAACAAAATATTGTTCAAAGTGAGGTACCTATTAATTATTTGTTAAATTAGGTATTATTTTTCGATAAGGTTTTAAAAATAAGAAAATTATAATTGTAATACTATTAATCCTTTTGCTAGTAATTAAATAAAAATATCATTTATAATAGTAACTATAATGGCTATAGAACTAAGATTAATAAAATAACATATATCAATCAATCATAAACCGCATTTAACAACATGCAAATGAATGGATGGAATAAGATATGTAAAACTTTTAAAATCGAATGAATATAAGGTATATATATTTTTATTGGAAATATTAAATATATCCCCTATTAACCTTAATTTCCAACCGATTTTATTTTCATTTTTTATTTTATTATATTTTCTTTATCAACATGACAATAAGTAATTTTTTCTTTATATTTTTAAATATTTTCCAAATATATCAGC
>NC_136492.1:129682018-129712018 GCF_053919585.1 Euprymna scolopes
GCACTTTTGCTGCCATGCTAATTACAATCTTACACTATTGGCTATTGTCCGTCAGCAATCTCTGCGTGTATATGCTGTGTAAATAATTATTGTTAATATTATTATTATTAATGTTATTATTATTATTATTATTATTATTATTGTAATTATTATTATCATTATTATTATTATAATTGTAATGATAATGATGACACTGAGCATCCTCTTGAAGAGAAAAAAACTGGGATATAACTTTTGATCTGGTTACAAACACCTCAACTATTTACTGTTGGGGGGGAGAAGAAGCGTTTCTAAGTGAAATTAGAATTTAAAACTTGAATTCACGGTAAAACGAGGAATAGTCATGTTTTGATGTTTTATGTTCCTGTTTTTGTTTACATTTTTCTAGCCAAAAACAAAATCGGCAGAAGAGTTTAAAGAAATGAACAATGTAAGCTTTTCTAACTGAAATTATTATTATTATTATTATTATTATTATTATTATTATTATTATTATTATTATTATTATTATTGTTTTTGTTGTTCTTCTACTTATTATTATTAGTTTTTAATTATCATCATTATCATTATCATTAGTTTTATTATTTAAAAAAACAAAATTTACTTATTAGTTATTACTATTATCACTTATATTATTACTAGTGGTGATAGTGGTAGTAGTGGTGGTATGTTATTATTAATGTAGCTGTAATGGAAGGGGTTCGTTTTTGCTGTCATTGCTATTGTTGTTTTTGCTGTTAATATTATTGCTACCGATATTAGCGTTTCCATTGTCATTGTAGATTTTATTTGTTGGTGGTGGTAATGGGAATAGTGGTGGTTATGAACGACAAAAGGTCGAGAGGGGATCTTTCATCTTAGTAGGGGGCCTTCCTTGAGATAATGTCTCGATAAATCTATCGGTGGTAGTGTAACCTTAAATTACCTAACCCCTTTAATGGCAAGATGTCAAATCAAAATGTTGAAATTAACGACGTGAATGAGGCTAGAACATCTTGGGATGGTCTAACGTACGGTATGTGTCCCACTGGTCACTAGGGTAGGCCCTGTCGTCATCATACAACTGTTCGAAATTCTGAGGAGGTGGGTGGATATAGCGGCAGTGAGAATTGCCAGAGAGGGTCCCAAGACACGAAGGGAGTTGAGACAGGAAATGTAAACAAAAACCGTGGACGGATGAGGAAAGAGAAGTACTGTGTGAATGCTTTGTAAGAAGGGGAAGTACCAAGTCTGGTGAGTATACACGAAAAGTGAAGGAAGAATGGGAATCGAGGGGAAAAGGGGGATGAGAAGGAGCTAGAAGTATCGCGAGTTTGGTATCCTAGTTAAAACACATTCAAAATAACAACCTACTTTCAGTGAATGCAAGAGAAGAGATTGGATGGATGGTTAGGAATGAAATGAATAACGAAATTAAAATTGATGAAACGAGCTCTGATAAAAGAACTGAGAGAGCGGAAGTGCAGAAGAGAAATGTAAGCGATGATGGGCGGCGGATAACTGAGAAGGTATGGACTCCTATGGTAAGGGAAAATAATGAGAAAGTCTTTGAAGAATCTAAGACAGATGAAATCATTGACTCTGAGACAATTGAGCCAGTGAAAGGAGCAGATGTATGGAGAAGTGGTGATGAAGTTCGAACTTTGACTTTTGTAGAAAAAGAAGTACTTCGAAGCTAAGAGAAGTTCTTCTTAGAGATAATGTCATAGAGATGAGGATGCCACTGAGCATTCTCTTGAAGAGAGAAAAACTGAATTATAACTTTGGATCTGGTGACAGACGCCTCAACCATCTACTATTTATGGATGATTTAAAAATATTTGGTAGAAATAAAAAGAAAATGGAGAGACTGGTAGAATTCTGGGGACATAAGCAGAAGACATTGGGATGGAGTTTGGGATTAGTAAATGTGAGATGCTGGTGATGAAAAGAGCAGTAAAGGCCTATTAAAATCGAATAGTGCTTCCAAATTGAGAATTATAAAAGAAATAGAAGATACAGGATATTAGTATTTGGGAGTGCTAGAGGGTGTAGGAATCATAGACAGAGCAATGAAGGAAAAAGGCAAGAAGGAGTATCTTAGAAGGGTGAAACTAATTACAAAGTCGAAATTGTATGGAGGAAACCTAATGAAAGCAGTATTTTTACAAGGTAGTCACCATTTATCAAGGCCCAGATGCCACTCGGGGATAAGGGTTATTGTGTGTATAGTACGCTAGTTTTAGAGATCTGATAAAGTGTCTTACTTAAGGAGGCAGTTTATCAGGAATGAGTTCACATTGGATTTGAAGACATCTAATTTGTAGTCAGGTGGGAAATAGGCAACCGGAACAGAGTTCCACAGGCGTTCACTTCTAAGAAAGAAGCTTTGTTCATGGGATCTACGTTTTGATTTTAGCACAGATAAGGAGTGACAGTGGTTTCAGCTAGACGGGGTTTTTTCGTGAAAGATTGGCGAGGGTGGACCAGAGATTCAGATGCAATGGTAGTAACGATAAAACAAAGCCAGACTTACAACGTCTCTCCGGTGGGGGAGAGGTTGCAAGAAAGAGAAAAGGGCATCGCTTACTAAACCAGGAAGCCTTTTTTGTACTCTGTCAAGGCAGGATAGGCTGTTTTTAGCAGTTCCTGCCCAGATGTTGCAGCATTACTCCATCCTTGGACGTACTTGGATTTTATACAGATAGAGACATTTAATTAACTTTCTGGGGATTTATATTTTTGGATTTTACCATCATTGGATAATTCACATTTCACCAGAGTATCCATTCACGTGTTATCATAATCTTCTGAACCATACTCACTCTGATTCACTTTTTGTTTTCAAGTAAGATATTTTACTTATTTGCAGTTTCATCAAATACTATTTTTATGGCAAATCTGATCCCGCATTTTGCTAATTCTTACCATTCGATGAGAAGGAAAATATTTCTTCGAAATGCCGCGGATTAAGGACTATCCACTAATTAAGGGTTTCCTTTTCAGATTTAATGTGTGTTTTACTCTTTTTCAAAGTGTTTTTAACATGTGTTATTAATTGTTTGCTCTTGTATGTATATATAAGACAGAAAACAGGATATATATAGTGAAATATAAGTCGGCAGTGAATAAATTTAGAAACATAAAAGGAATATTGTTACTATTATTGAGAAAGGGAGAAAAGCTTGTAATTGTAATTAATTAAGAGTATATATACATATATATATACATATATATATATATATATATATATATATATATATATGTATATACACCTATACTCGCCTGTACATATACAGACATACCTATGCACACACGTTCATATATATATATATATATATATATATATATATATATATATATATATATATATATATATATATATATATAAGGGAGTAGTCACCAACAATGTGTATTTTTTAACATTGTTTTATTATTCCGTGTCTTAGTTTTTCATTGAGAATTATGGTTGGATAATTGTAATAATGTTTTTAGTCATTTAATTCGTTTACGTGCGTTTCAGGCGGTCTGTGATGCGTCCTCGCCAGAAATTATTTTCAATTAAATTCATTTGACAATAATTTCTGACGAGGACGCATCACAGACCGCCTGAAACGCGCGTAAACGATTTCAATGACTTAAAAACATTACTACAATGATCCAAAGATAATTCTAAATGAAAAACCAAGACACGGAATAATAAAATAATGTAAAAAAATACACATTGTTGGTGACTACTCCCTTATTTAATAATATATATATATATATATATATATATATATATATATATACATATATATATATATATATATATATATATATATATACATATATATATATATATATATATGTATATATATATATGTATATATATATATATATATATATATATATATATATATAAAAAATTAGTATATATGTGTATGTATAAATATGCCTATATATGATTATATATGTGTATATATATACATATTTGTGTATATATACATATGCATATACATATATATAAATATATGGGTGTATATATATATATATATATATATATATATATATATATATATATATATATATATATATATATATATATATATTACTCGAACATATCGGTTTAAACACAGGCAGTTCTTTCTTCCGATTTTGTTGGATAAATCTTCAATTTGCTGAGGGTTTTCTTCTTTTTTTTTGTATTTCGGTTTCCAGGTTTTTTTATTTTGGATCCCAGTTCTTGTCTGGTCCTACAATTTTTTCGAGTACTTAACAACTGCATCCAAACAATAAACGTCCAAGAATTAAAAAGTACATCCCCTTATTGATTGAATCTTGTTTAATAGCAGGGCAAATAAACTAAGGGTAATACACACATAACAATAAATAAATACCTATATAAAATATAACACAGGAATATCAAACTAATCATGAACCAACATTTATAACTAATGAAAAAAAAAATTAAAAAAACACTACAAATGCACCATAACATAAAGAATGGCAATATTCATTCTTATGTTCCGATAGAAAGCGCTTGAGAAAAACCTGACCGAAAAGAACAACTGGACGTCGTAATAAACAAGACTGCCGAATGATAAAGTTTATCTTACAAAATCAGAAAACGGGACCTATACAGTAGTTATAAAAAGGAAGATTTGAGTTATGACTTGCTGTCAACATATACAAATATATTAATTAATACACATATGTGTATACACACATATACATATATATATATATATATATATATATATATATATATATTGATATATGTGCACACATATGTATATACATATTTAAACACACATCTATTTCTGTCCTCTCTCTCTCTCTCTCTCTCTCTCTCTATATATATATATATATATATATATATATATATATATATACACACACATATACATATATATGTATACACACATATATATACACATACACACCCACACACACACACACACACATATATATATATATATATATATATATATATATATATATATATATATATATACAAAATGCATACTGTCGTTTATTTCCTTCATATTATTTTCCTTGAGCCGTTTCTATTTTCATACACCAATACAAGACTGCAGATGCATTTTACTTTACATATGGTCTGATAATGTACTGACTGAATTCACTTTTTATGACCGCCATTATTCCATTCCGGTTATGTAAGCATAGGTAAACTCTACAAGAAAGTGTTCGATTTATGGACATTTTAATGCCTAAAATTGCCTTTTTTTCTCTGAACAATAATCGTTTTAAAATGCGATGATCTCGCAAATGTTTTCCAGTTGCGTATTTATGTCCTCTTCTTTCTGTCTTATATGTTTTCCTATTCCTTACTTAATTCGTACATCGTATTGACGAGGAGCATCTTCATCGTTAGTTGTATTCTTTTTTATTATTTGCTTTAAATTGATATTAAGGCACGTAATAATCTACTGTCCGTTTTTATGATCGGTCATTTTAACTCCGTTCTTCGGCGTTAAAGATCTTTATAAATGTCTACAATAAGATAATAGGACCCTAATTCTACACGATAATGAGTCAGGTAATAACGCTTAAAATAAATGGCTAAAAATTTTCTGTTATCAGTTTACCAATTTGAACAAAAACGTCTCAAAGGAAAACCATCGTAGGCAAATGCAGAATATATTAAATAATTCTAAGGTTCTCGCAAAATACTGTACGCTATATCCTTACAAGATGAATGTAACAATCGACTTTTATATTGAAACATTTATAATGTTATTTTAATATTGATTCTGATTGATATTTTTTCATATTTAAAGACAATCAATTAAATTCTAACTGGAGGAAATCGGGCAATGCATTAAATACATATATTGAATGATTTACACATTTCATATATACTTAGTATGCTATAGAAAGTATTTTCTATAATAATACATTATTTAAGACACCTGTATATTTCGTCCCTAGTTTTGTTACATACTATCATGTTGACCGGATTTTAGTTAACATTGTGTGATTGTAACCTAATTATTAAATCTCTTATATTTGAATTACAATTTATATAGGTGAAATCGCTAAAACGAATCGAGTAATTTCCTGCTGATATCTGTGACACGTAACTTCACACGTGAAACACGCCTCACATGTTTGCGTGCAGTGACGGAGTCCAAAATACATTGTTGTCTACATGGCAATTTAGTGAACACAGTGTTCATTTAAAAAATACCGTTTATATGTAATGTATAGATTGAAGTTAAAATGCAAAAGCATATTCTGTTTTATTTGTGCTTTAAATATAAGCATTCATTTGGTACGCATCCGTGTCCTATCAACATATGCAGTTAATTTTATCTGCCTTGCTTTACTAGTGGCTTAGTGCCAATGGCTTGAATTAAATATAAAGAAGTCAAGTATCCGAGTGCCACTTTTCATCAAACAGACACATTCATTTCAAAGGCGCCCTTGTCATACCAAAGAACCTGCTGTAAATTTCATAAGTCCGACTTCATGGTTTGCGTTATAAGAAAAACTTTCAAACAAGCATGTGATGTTAAGTGGGTGTAATGTGATAACTGTTGTTCAAATTAGATGTTTCTTGTTCAATGGACCATTTCAATTAACTATTTTTCTACTTATTTAATACGTGCCGAGGGAAAACATTAAACCACTACGAGAAAATAAATAAACTTTTTCTTAAATTTCATGTGATTTGCGATATTACACAATGTTAGATTTTAATTTTTCATATATATATATATATATATATATATATATATATATATATATATATATATATATACATATACTTATAATATTTTCAATTAGAAGGCTACGCAATAAACCACATATATTGGGCTTAAGTGGAAGAACAATTTTGCATATAATTTTTCTAATGGAAAAATAAACCATTGTTTAGAATTCCGCTGAACAACAAAGTAAACTAAATTTACGCTATGAGCCAGGTGTCTTAATATTAATTGCTGTAAACCTAGATTACCGCAGTATAAATTTATAATGTTATAATAAGCCTAACTCTATATTAGTTTTATCTAACTACTTTATTTAGCTTTGAGCATCATAAAAATATTAATATTGATATTACTATTGGATTGTATGTTAAAAATTAACCAATAATCAAACTAAAAAAACAGCCTATATATATATATATATATATATATATATATATATATATATATATATATATATATATATATATATATAACACAAAGTTGACCCTCTGTGTGTGGGTCTGATCAAGAATAGGTTCCTATATGGTTGACTATTTTTAAAAAAAACTGCTTACATATAATGATAGATGTATCATATATCAGGAATGGGTAGGAATGTATCTGGCAGAGCAGTTATTCATAAAAATTGTGAGGTTTGCGTTCGCGCCGGGCCCCAAAGTATGGAAATAAAAAATGAAAACAAAAACATTTACAAGGGGTTATTGGAAAGATGTACTTTGATAAGTATGTGTTTAATTAAATAGGGATGGTATAATAAAAACGTGGGGCCTGCGTTCGCGCCTGCACTCCATGGAAATATGGCACAAACTTTAACAGATACTTTTTGCATCTATTTGCGTACGTATACTTTATTAATTTTGTCTCAGTTTGAAGAAATATAGTATAATAAATTATTGGGTGTTGGTTCGCGCCTGACATTCATAGAATGTGAATAAGTCACAAAATAACAAGGTTTTTTAAAAGGGGTGAGGGCCCACAATAACACCTTACCTTTAAGTTTAATTGACGTTAGATTTTATTAATTTTTATGAATCATATTGTGTCGAATAAATTCACCTCATATAAATTCACGTTCTCATTAAAATGAAAGCCAAAAAAAAGTCGGAACTCTTAGGCAATTCTCGAAACGAATTTTGTATAGCTCTGCTTTTTTCCTTCTCCACTTGCTCGAGGCACTCTTCCGAAACGAGATGAATAGATAAATAATAAAAAATAAGAACAGTACTTGTTATCGTGCCAAAGAACGAAAAAAATCCTGCTCACGTGATTTCATATCTTTTTAAAAACATTTACATAAGCTTTTTATTTTTATTTATCTATCTGTTTAAGCTTTTTCTTCAGTGTACTAGAAGAAATTTAGTTGATTACACCCCTTTATGCGTGTTCTTTACATTACAATAGTACAACCCTGAATCCGACGGCGCAATACTACACCTGAACCGGAAACAAAACTTTTTTGCTTTAAAAGGACGCCATTTTCTTCTTATTCATATTTATATAGATCTTTGCTTTAAAAAACTAAAGTAATTACGTGTTTACTTTTTTTAATATCCCATTTTGCTATTTCGGAATATTTTACTTAAGTAAGTAAACCTTCATTATTTTTCAAAACTGTTTTCGTTTCTTTGTTTTTAAATATTTCGTCGATATTATTTAGTAAGAGTGCTTTGCAGAAAATCCAACAAACGACTACGCGAGAAAAATAAGTATAGAAGAAGTACATGTTAGCATAGCCAATAGAAGTTCAGTTCATGTGTTTTTTTTTTGTTTTGAAATAGTTTTTAATGCTCTTTACTTGAAATAATTTCTGCGAACCGAAATTAAAACGAAATGTGAGGTGATAACTACTTAAATGAATGTTTATATAAACTACACATTCATAATCGAATATTCCTCAAGCACAAAATACCGGAAAACATTTTAAAAAATTTATAAATATTCCTTTCGTTGACGGAACTCTCTTAAATTGTAAACACAGAATTCTGAGGTGCCCCTCCATCAAATTGAAAACGGGGCTCTCCATTTCAAAGTCGCTGCCATTTGGATTTTTTTTTTGTAAAACTGGTTGTGAATTAAAAAAAGAAGTCTTTTACAAACTACTTAAAAATACAAACCAATAAACTTTTCTACTATACCATTAACTTTTATCATTAACTTTTATTGACTACGGTAACATTTATTTCTTGTATATTTATATTATATATACCATTTTCTCTTTGTAAGGAAATATCATTTTGTTGGTTACTCTTGGCCACGAATGGAAGGAAGTTGATAGTAATTATCTTTACTTTCATCATATTTGCCTTAGGGTAAAATTTTGGAGTATCAAAACTTATCTCTATACAACCCCCTCCTTTTCATAACCTATCATACTGTCATCAATCACAACCAATTTTCTGTAGGCCGTTTTTGAACCGTCAGCGACGGGTACTTCTGCTAGTATATATATATATATATATATATATATATATATATATATATATATATATATATATATATATATATATAATGTATGTATGTGTATATGTATATAAAGTATGAGAATTATATTTTATGGACTATCCACTATAATGCAATACTGATTTTTTTTAACATGGTCTTGAATGCGAAAAAAAGGTCTGATAAAATGTACTCTACACATTTGCAGATTTCATTAGTTGTGTTTGTTTAAACGATTCGTTAGTTAACTTCAGACTTACAGATATTTCGAGAAAAGCGTGTCAGTTTAGGGAAACTTAGATTAGTTCAGTGGATGCTGCAACCAGTTAATATTGTTACACTTTATAAGCATTAGTCTAGATTCGGTTTTTATATCTCGGAACAAAGTAGCGACGCCGTTCTTATTAATAGAGTGTACAGAACACTGCCTCATCTCCTAATGAAGATTCAATCGATATTAACACAAAACTAAAAAAAAACAAGAAACTGCGAAAATGTAATTAAAAAGTCTGCAGTGATTTTAAAACTTATTAGTACCCAATAATAACGTAGCGTGCAAAAACAGATTAACGAAATTGTCTCTGCGAAGGAACTTTTCCTACAGTGATTAATTAAATTATGCATGACAAGTGAAGGATTCAGATTAGTAAACGATGTGTTGATCGATATATATATGCAATCAGACGTATACATACACATATGTGTGTAATAAAAAAATTCAAAGAGATAGAGTGATTTAGTAAATAATCTGATATCGCTAAGACTATATTTATTCATCTTGGTCAGAAAGTCACACTTATTTTAAATGGTTCCACTTTAGTCAACAAAATCCTGCCCAACCAAATCATCATCAGTACGCTGACGGAAAGTAAATAAAAGTAATAGGCCCATTATCTTTTCGATTAATATAGATGTTGCTAAGATGTACATGCATATTACTCATTGAAATATTTATCCATGTCTGAATCACATTTTCTTTTTCTAAAACAAAGATTTTGATGCGTGTGTGCCAATTTATATTCAAAAATTATAAAAAGGCTACTCAACCACAAATAAAAAATATCGAAAATAAATAAACTGAAAATTCTTCAATCAAAATCCCGGGCTTATCGTTCATAGAAAACATGAGTTGTAACAGATATATCTAGACATTACCAAGCCTTTCTCTACCGTGCTAGAAATTCACTTAGGTCTGAGTGTATCCTGTATCGCTACAAGACGATCATTTGTATATGTATTGATGGAATATAGTTACCAATGTAGAGCTGGTGCATCTACTACTAGTTACTCACTCCGAGAGACGGTTGTTAATCTGTCGGTCTTGATCTGTTATCTAAGTATCAACCTCTGGTCCATTGACGAAATGTTCCATCTACATGAATCAAAATACTACTATAACTACTACTAATTAGATAAAATACTACTCTAACTACTACTCATGAGATACTCATTTGTTACTTTAACAAAAAATACTGCAAGTCCATTGAAAGTATGATAAATAATCATTTTTCAAAAAGATAATAATTCTATTCAAATTGAAACAGTACAGAACCTTACACACATTAATATACCATGATTAGCTTATCTAGAACATAACACCCATCTCCCTTAGCATAATTTTACGAGCGCTAATACTATGCGTCATGTCTAATATTTTATGGAACGCTGCTTCATTGGGGTATCTTTTATACGACCTCATTACAACGCGGTCTTGACGGGGAAATCTGAAGTACCTGAAGAGAAAACGTTGGCGCCATTGATCATATTAAACCGTGTGATTAAGATACATATTGTTTAGATACTAGCACTATAATTTGTAAGACACGATCTCCTGCACTGTCCAGTACGATTCCAGATAAGATCTAATTTAATCTTTCCTCGTCTTTAATCTAATCTTGAAATTTTGCAGTTTTAATGGCTGCAGTGAAATTTTACGCTCGGAGCGGAGAGGAAGAACTATGATATTAGACATCACTTTCTATATATCTAAATCTAGGCATATGCCACTGTTATCACTTAATTGCTGTAAATCCGGAAGGAACCGCCCGCGTCCGTCTACAGATTCTGGGAGGAATAAAACTCTGACGAACGCTCTAAACTCGTTAATTCGGAAGTACATTTACCTAGTGGTATTAAAACTATATATATATATATATATATATATATATATATATATATATATATATATATATATATATATATATATATATATATATATATATATATATACACACTAAACTACCCGTGACCTGTTGGGGCAGTATATCATATTAGCTATCGAATTAATGTATGAGCGTGACACTTGTGACGCAAAGAAACTAATTTTTTTTTGTGACATAACAGAAACATTTCCCTCAAAGTATATTAACATGAAAAAAGTATATAAAAATATTTCAACGAATCGTTCTGTTTATAGTTGTTTACATTTGGGGGGGGACTTACAACCATTGAGTTTATAAGTGGTTTGCTATACTTATAGGTAAATGTGCAGTGAACAGATACCATAATACTTAAAGTTAAATACACATTTTTAAATATCTTTAAATTTAAGCGCAAAAAATATAACAATTTGGGTGCTTACAGCATACGCAGTAAAACAATACATTTAACCCTTGCGTTGAGTATTTATTTGTTACACAAATTAAAAGAAAAACAACTATTTTCAGGGTTTATGTTGGTAGTATAGAAAAATTAATGAATATTTTAAGAAAGGTGTATTATAAATTCATTAAAAATAAAAATGAAGGGGGTGTAAAATACTTTATTGTTGTCATCGATTAACGTAGATTTATTTGTGAGAAAACTGCGTTAAAATAACATAAACGTAATAGGAAAATAAACATTGTATAACAATGCAGAGATTATTAACAATTATTTGGCAATTTAAACGCGAAAAAACAATGAGGACACTGAAAACGTGCACAGTAAAACAATGTTTTATTGTCGCGTTGATTATTTCTTTATGGACGCATGCCCAACCGGAAGTCGTAAACCGCATGTGTGGTTGCAACACCCATTAGACGATCATTTTGGTTTTATAATTATACTAGACTAACCATGACCCGTTAAGTCAATATATACTATGGAATTAATTTATGAGCGTGAGAATTGTGACGTAAAGAAAATATTCTTTTTTGTGACATCACAGAAATATTTCTATGAAAGTATATTAAAATTAAAAAGAGTATAGATATATTACTATGAGTAATTATGTTTATAAATGTTTATTAAAATAAAACTTACCGTCATTGAATTATAAGTGGTTTGCTATACTCATAGGTAAATGTGTATTGAACAGATACCATACTACTTAAAGTTAAATTAAAATTTTGATATATGTTTCATTAAACGCGAAAAAAATCTTGGGACGCTCAAAACGCACACAGTAAAGTAATAGTTTTATTGTCGCGTTGATTATTTAGTAAAATATATATCGTCAATATGAAACATATCGTGATTTTACTTAATATTTGTAATCATGTTTTGCGGTTGCTTTCTATATCCTCGAGATTTATATTCAATAAATTCAAGATATTCTCTTTTCTAAGGACGCCCGTTTGTTCGAACAAAAACGCTCCAGCGATTTATGTTTATTTGGTTACACTGTTTTGGGCATAGGGTTATGTACGCATACCCCACCGGAGGTCGTAAGCTGGATGTTGGTTTCCAACACCCGTTACAAGCCGACTAAAATTTTATAATTGTGTACATATATATATATATATATATATATATATATATATATATATATATATATATATATATATATATATAGATTAACAGGTCGATCTACGTTGCTAGGCTTAGAATGATCTTGAATGAATATTTCCCTACTATATTTTCACAATCATATCTGTGAAATCGCCCGGGAGAGAGCTTCGCATGCCTCCATTCAGTAAGGTAGTCCGAAATAGTTGTAATTCTACATTACTGTCAAGAGAACATACTGTTTTTTTTATAAAATTATTTTACATGAAATTCTTTACAATAAAAGAAAAATGATGAGAAATCCACGTGCCGGTGGATCATACAGAAAATATCATGCAAACTAGAAAAAAAGACAAAAACACAGGTACATTTTCAAGACTTAAAAAAGTTCTTTGAGATTAAGTAAATGAAAAAAAAACATACGTGCAGAGTGTGAACCTACAAACAACGTTATGAAAAAACAAACAAAAATGCAGGCTATCAACTATCTTCTTTTACATGCATCGGTGAGCCTGCTTTACACTTTGTAGAATACTATTAAGGGAGCTCCTGCTATGATAGACAGTAATAGTGATAAGAAATACACTTTTTAACTTAATCTCAGTTATGTATTGCCCATAAGCTGATAAATATATATATATATATATATATATATATATATATATATATTGTCTGCGCTCGCATGTGTGTGTGTGTTTATATATATATATATATATATATATATATATATATATATACATAGTTATTCATGCAAATACATATACAGGACAATTGATTTATATGAAAGCTTGCACGTTTTAGTCATTTGTGAAATCCTTAAGCTGATTTGAGCTACAGGGTTCTGCAAGATTGACGAAACATTAAAGTAGCTTTTGTGTTATGTTTATTTAAATATCTTTCGATATATCTATACTGACGTTTTCGGGACTTGTATTCAATGCTGAAAATCTATTCGTAAAACATATCACCATCTTAATGAAGAAGAAAAATTCATGGACACAGGCATTTATTTGTTTCATGGAAAAATTGTTTTGCCCTTCCCTCGTTTTTATTATTTTTATCAAGAAATTTCTGAGAATTTGTTTGATTATTACATCGCCTTTCCATTCTCAATGCTTCTTAAGAAACAGTGGATTATCATGCTAGTTGTTTTTGTTTAATATGATAAATACCAGCGTTCTATATCTATTATAGTATTTTTCTCTGTAATGAGAATTAATTAATATTGACTATATTTTCACCTGGTTATTTCATAATATTTGTGATTGTTATTTAACCAATGATAACTTTTCTGCATGTGTCCTTGTAATTCATAATCGAGAAATGCACTTGTCGATTCGGTTGTTTGATTATTTATGGCAAAAGGATTGAACGTGAATAAGCATCGGCTTACAAAGCAATTTTTCTTTGTTATATCTCAACCTTCTTATAATGCACTTGATCGGCATATGCTCATTCAAATCTTCTCTTATAACCGACATTCTTCACCTCGAAACAAGAAAAAAGGAAAAAAAGAAACTGCATTGAGAGAGAGAGAGAGAGAGGAAAGAGAGGTGGGAGGGAAATAGAGAGAAAACCAAACAATGTGTTCTGATGTGATAGAATATTGGAGTGCTGTAGTTGGTTCTATTACGCCGAAGGTATTGTTTATGAGACGAAATGTATTTCTAGGTTAATCCACTCCATCGTTTGCAGATCACGAGTTAAATTCCCGAAATATTTCATCGCTGATTTCCTCGCATTAATATCTTTGTTACGACATAGTGTCAAACTATTTCTTCAGTCTTCGTTGTATCCATACTTTTCTACATTTATCTTTTCTGATTGTAGTTGTTCCTATATTTTTGTAGTCCTATTTCAGACCAAAGCTAACGACATCATATGGAACTATTTGATTTATTCACAAAAGAAAATGCAAGGTCAAATATTCCAAAAATATAAGTGTAAGGTACGTATATATTCACCTCGAAACAGAAAGTTCTATTTTATTTTTAAAACTCGTTCCTAAAAATTGAAGACTTGGGAGAAATAAGGGAAGCAAGCGATGTATAACAGCCAACAATAGAAAAGGAATACATTCGGAATTCTAGTCTTCGCTTACCTGTTAATGATATATTTTATTATTTTCTGATGACCTAGATTAATCGCCTTTCACGTTCAAGAGTTCGATTCATAAACCCCTTTCTTGCAATTATCTTGTACAATTGACCTTTAGTTTTATTGCTATATATTCTTGTCTGATTAATTTCATTTCTTTAATTCCGCTATTGTTTTTGTTCTTATTTCAATGCTAGTTGTGATCATTCAGTTGATTGTATTCTTTCAGGTGTTTATTCATTCATCTTCCGTGCTATTCACATAATTTATAGTGTGTATTCCTTTATATATCTGCCTTGTTTAAATTCATATATATATATATATATATATATATATATATATATATATATATATACACATATATATATACATATATATATATATATATATATATATATATATATATATAAACTACCTTAGTTTCTTGTTATATTGCCTCATGGCATTGCATATTGTAATATTCATATTACAATCTTACAGAAAGCTGTAAAAGCTATTATCATATATTACACTGTTTTATTTTATATTTGTGCTTATTTTATTATTTTAGTTTTTACTTTCCTTCTTCGTTTGCCCTTTCTCCATGTTGACGCAATCAAATCAATTATGCTATTCTCAAAGGGCGACCCATCAAATACAATCGATTTGCAGATATGGAACCTATGGTTTCAGAGATGTTACTCTATTCCAACAGAGACATCTTTCAATGAAATAAGTACATTAACAGTTTTTTTTTCTTCTATTTTTGCTTTCTTATTAAGGAACCCTACATCTACAAAGATATGTTTTCTACATATACGAAGATACAGCATATTTTCATACACATACAAAAAGACATATACATATATACATATAGATACATATATACATACATACCTATGGGTATATAAAATTGTGTGTATTCACTTTGCCTCATTCCTTCTTACTGTACTAATATTGCAATTCAATTTACTCATGACTCAGTAATATATATATATATATATATACTTGTTTACATGTATGCTCAATACACACACTATATATATATATATAATATATATATATATATATATATATATATATATATATATATATATATACAGTTAGATGTGCGTATACATATACATGTGTGTGTGCATGTATGGAAATATATGATAAACTACGGCACCAGCTGCACTTATAAATTGGAATGTAATTGAAAACGCGGGCTGAAAGCTCTATTATTTTAAGTGTTTATCAGAATAATTGGATAATACTGGTACACTGTGGATATTTGTGGATATAAAAATACTGAAGAATCCAACCTGATGTTCCCTTTAATGTGTTTTAAGTGGTTACGATTCATAGTAGTTTAAACAGTAAATATACCTAATGAAATCAATATTAATTACCATAATATAATCTTTTTTGATGGAAGAGGTTCAAACTATTCGCATACAACCTAAAATAGACGACAGATATCAGTTTTATTATTTATATTAAGACTCATTTTATATTATATTTAGAAGGAAACTTTAAATATATGGGATCTTGTGGATTAAAAAAATATTTTTGTATAAAACGTATCCTATTTGTCAATCTCGTTTTTTTTATTTGTTGTATGCATGGAACATAAATGTATATATATAAAACAAAGAAATTAAACTGTGTTATGCTTGCGATCTCCAGAGGACGACACTAATTGTTAAAGAAAGTTTAGCTATTTGCGGAGTAGAAATTGATTTTCCGTCAGCTAACGTTAAGAATAATAAAATCAGAAACCAACGAAATCCATTTCCTAAAAGTACTGTGTTTCATAAAAAAAACATATTAAAATAAAGAAGAAGACGCTTACAATAAAGTGCATGAGAACCCAACAGAATAATTATAATATATCGATTTAAAGTCAACTAGCGTGTATATTTTATTTCTTACCTTCTTATTTTACAAACACGTACACGGACACGCACAATAACACACCCGTACACATATATATATACACCCACACACACATATATATACATATATAACTCTAAACATATATATATATATATATATATATTTATATATATATATATATATATATATATATATATATATATATATATATATATATATATAATAAAAATTATAAAACTCAGATGACCTTGTAGCGCGTGGTGTAACGTAATATCCGGTTTACGTCTTCCGGTTGTGCATGTGTACATAAACATAAACCCATAACAGCGTAAACAAATACACACAAATCGCTACTTTTGGGGAATTTGACCTGCACATTGAAATATTAATGTTATTTATTAATTATTATGTAACATTGGAAGGGTCAGTATGTTTTGCAACTATTCTCTATTACAACTATACTGTCGCAATGGTCTTACAAATAAAACAACTTTGATCGTTGGCAACGTATTGCTTTACTGCGTACGTTTTCAGCGTCCCGATTGTTTTTTTTTTCGCGTTTAAATTATCCAAATAAACAACTGTTAATACTTTCTGCATTTGTTTACATCGTTCATTTCCGTATTTTAACCCCATTTTGTTACAAATGAATCTGCTTTAACGCGTTGACAAACATCAAATCATTTTACAACATATTGGTTTACTGCGTGTGCTTTCAGCGTCCCAATTTGTTTTTTCGCGTGTAAATTAAACGATATATCAAAATTGGAATTTAACTTTGACTAATATATTATCTGTTCAGTGCACATTTACCTATACGTACGGCAACCGAATTATAATTGAATGAATGTAAGGATTTTTTCAAATATTATCAACTATAAACAGAACGACTCATAGAAATCTATCTATATTCTTTTTTTCGTTTTAATATACTTTCATTTAAATGTTTCTGTTATGCCATAAAGCAATAGGTCCGTAAATTAACACATGTCACGCTCATATATTAATTCAATAGCTAATATTGCCTACTGACCCAATGGGTCACGTGTAGTCTGCTATATATATATATGTATATATATATATATATATATATATATATATATATATATATATATATATATATATATATATATATATTATGATTATTAAGTTGCGTTTTCAAAGGGTTAATATAAATATATAGCCTACAGTTTTCTGTTTAGTTATTATTAAAGTAAATACCTCAATATAGGTTACCATATATATGCAACCGACTACATCCAGGCCAATTTATTCCCATGGTTTTTGAAAATATCTATTTAATGCTTTGTCATCAAAGGTTAATTTGACCAATCTATTCGATTAATTCTAAGTACTCATATTTTCTACATTCTGCAGAATTTTCTAGAGTTTAATATAAACTGTATGAGGACAAAGTGGCCTATGGTTGTGCGTGCACCAGTTTCGGAACAAACTCCTCTTCGAATATATGCACCAGAGATTCAGTACACGTTAGAATACTAAGGTTGCAAGCATTGCTACATTGATTTAGATATTGCCTTATCTGCCAGAATAAAACATGAATTAGCCGATATTTTTCGACTCTGAAATTCGCACTAGGATATGTAGACCATTCATAACTAAGCCTCACACAATTTTTTCACCGGAACAATGGGTTTCCAATTTAATCGATAATGGATTTGTTTGATTTTTAAACAGTGTTTAAAAGCGTTCACAAGTTGTATTTTTTAAGTTTCCTTGCTTAATTTCTTTTATCATGAATTCAATTATAATTTCTCCCCACAATTTTTTACCTAAACATTTTATTAGATCTGTTTTTATACTGTTAAATAATTTTCATTGGTTTACTGCATTTTTAATATGCGTTTGCATCTTAAAAGTTTTACGTACTGTAGTAAAGCTTTACTTATTAAAAATGTCTGCATAATTTCTTGTGATGAATATGTCTTATTTATTTTTTAGGTAAGTGAATCATGGTTGTGGATTTGCTCGGAACTAACTTCTACATTGTAAATTATTGAAAAAATGCGAATTAAAAATTTGACGAAATATTAAAGGTCTGTAACATCTTATTTTCATATTATATCCGTGTTTAATATATGCTTCTAATTGAATACTAGTAATTAGCAAAACATTATCTATCTACCTATCTCTCTCTCTCTCTCTCTCTCTATATATATATATATATATATATATATATATATATATATTGAATTGAATGTATGTATACATGCCTTTATATATTTATATACATATATAAATACACACACTCACAAACATATATATATATATATATATATATATATATATATAGTGTGTATGTGTGTGTAAAATCCTGCAGTCTACTGTAAACTCCGTCATGTAGCAGTCATCAGCATGGAGAAAAAATTAGCATAAATACCAAGCAGTGTTGCTGGTTTTACGCAAACCCCTCAGCACTATAAACCAACAATGTGTTTGGATGTCCTAGCAAGTTAATTGTGGCGGAATCTCATTCGTCAATATCGCCTGGAAAGTGCATTATATATATATATATATATATATATATATATATATATATATATATATATATATATATGCACGCGCACATGTATGTATATATATATATATATATATATATATTGATATATATGTATACATGTATGTACGTATATGTATGTATGTATATATATATATATATATATATATATATATATACATATATATATATATATATATATATACAGGTATATGTATCTCTATATACAATATTAATACATTTATATATTATATATATATTAAATATATATAAATATATATATATATATATATATATATATATATATATATATATATATATATATATATATATATATAAAATACGAAAACTAGCTAGACGAAAACTTGAAAATCATCATCCTGATTTGAATAAAATACTGTTACCTGGAGTGTTTGTATGCGTGTAGTTTTTACCCTGAAATTAGAAGAATGACTATTAATTTTGTTCAGGGTTTGATTTTTACGTCAGCAAATGGCGGGCATGTTCTGTTTCTGGTTCTGTATTTTGTAAGTTTCATGTCTATGTTTGTTAATCTTACTGAAAACGCAATATATTATTGACACGTGTTTTTGGAATATTTGTATCATCTATTTCCTTTTAAGATGTTGTTTTAATTTCGATTTTATTTCATAAAATAAATGTAATTTTTATATCAACATTTATTTTATTTTAATCTATGTATTTATTCTCAATTAATATTTTATAGATACGGTTTATTTTGTTCTTATTTAAACATAGTGTCACGTACACAGGCATTTTTAGTTTACATTCAAAGTAATTTACTGTGTTTGGCTACAGAAAATTGACCTTTTTTTTCACTCATTTATTACCGAGATTGGCTTTTGTTTTGTAAGTATCAATAATTGTTTACTAGGGTAGTTAGTATTCGGTGGTTTTATGACCATAAGTATTTATAATACAAGAAGGTGATGTTTTATAATATACTTCGTTATAAGCAGAAGTATCATTGCCTATGCAGATTTTACAAGTTTTAATATTCTGTAATCTGCAGTTCTCTTCTTTAGTACCATTTTTCATTCTATTTAAGTGCCATTATATTTTTTAAGAACAAACACACACACACACACACACACACATATATATATATATATATATATATATATATATATATATATATATATATATATATATATAATCAATTGAATAAGAAAACAAAAACAAACAGATATGCATTTTTATTTAATCTAAGTAATTGACATTATCCATGTTCCATAGAATAATTAGATAATCTTTTTTTGTAGAATTTCTTTAAAATCTTTAAAAATGTTCAAAAATTATTTCTGTCCTACGTTGAAATTTTATCTTTTGGTGTCTTTCGTACTTACTTATTTTACCTGTGCAAACAATAGTACAAATATTCTGAATTGGATCACCAATTGTTTACAAAAACACTATTTTGTGGATTAAAAACAAAATAGTATTGTAAAGGTATAAATACAAATATATACATGCATATATTTATATTTATACGTGTCTTTGCAAAAATCAAGAAACAAACAGTTATGTGACATTAAGTTTGACTATTAACTAATGTGTATACATATATATGTATATATATATATACATATATATATATATATATATATATACCTTGTAAATACTTTTATAAATCATGGATTTCTTTTGGAAACGCTATAGAATGTACGTTTATAAGACCTTGTCTCTATTAAACATTTACTTTATTACTTGGAAGTGCGGTTTATAGTTGAATAGGAGAAATTTACGTCATAGAAAAATTCTTAGTTTATATCTGTATTTTGAATCACTACATATCAGGAGATATAGCTATTGGCTATTTTTATCATATGCCACGTATTAATTATTTCTTAGCAATGGGATGCCGACTAGAATTTAATATGAGTATTTTACTGACGTAATCATCTTATGTAATCGCTATTTTATTTCCACTGGCACATTTTCGTTATTATCGATTGAACATTTAATTAGCTCTTCATGATATGTCAACAAGAACAATGCACTTACCGTCCAATTATCAGAGCCATATCCTTAATCGGAATATTGAATTGCAACCGATTTTCTTGAATAAAGTAGCATTAATATCCCACAAGATGTTTATTAAAGACTTAAGAAATTGACTGAGAGAAAACAGATCGTTTTGAAGCAATCGAGAGCATTGTACTGGTTTCCATGTTTTGGGAGAATTAATTTATTTTTAAGTATACATTTATGGTTGATGGTATCTTTCAAATAGTCATAGAGAACAAATTTTGTAAAGTACATTAAACAAATTGCAAAATTTTCTAAGATAATTTTGGTAATTAAAAAACTTAAGTAAGCGAGTTCTTTGTAGTTTTAATAGTGTTTGCATACAATTTATGTAAATACTAAACAAGAACATTGGTTTTATGTTTCCTAATTTACTTCATACAAAACAGTTACCTGCACAACAGAACGTGATTTTGTATGAATTTGAATTTTACGACGATTAAAAATTGTATATCATTCTCTCTTAGCATTGATTTCCTATACATGTATGAGTATTTTACCGATTCAACGTTTTGAAGATATTGTTAATATGTATTCGAGAAAATAAAAGTATTACTAGTTTCATCTGTAAGCACAATGCCTTATGTAAACCAGTATGTTACCCTATATAATGATTATATATATATATATATATATATATATATATATATATATATATATATATATATATATATATATATATATATATATATATATGGGTTTTTATGTACAATATTTCATATTTTGAGTTCAATTAGTTAAAAAGATATGATAACGTTCACTATACCATTTAAATGTTCGGATTTTGTCTATTATTCTACATAGTTTCGCATGCGTTTGCACTTTTGCCACAATTCAATTATATAAACAGAACCAATGTGTAAGCTACAGCAAAGGAAAATAGTTATGCATATTGGCTAATCTCTTAATGACAAGATTAAAGAATACCAGAAATTATGTTTCCTTATAGAGAATAATCGTGTAAATATATGTCAGGAAACCCATAGTTTAATCTATGTAGTGTGGTTCGACATTTAATGTAACAAATGATTATTTTTAAGGAGGGTATAGGAATATTTCGAACTACACATAATAAAAGTTCAATGATTTAAAGCAATTTGAAAGAATACGCAATTAATTCGTCTGTATTTTTCTATTTCAATCATATTATATTTATGATCCAAGACACGTGGCAAAGAGCTTCAGCTGCCTTGCATGGTTCTAGAATTGCATAGTGTCAAGTGAGATGTGTATGGGTAATACATGTAAGAAAATTAATATCTCCAAATACTGAGTCTGCTTTTTAACCCATTTGGTATGTTTTATTTTTACAAAAAATTTTTTCAAAATCAATGGTCAATAACAATATACATGATGAAAGCTTCCGATTATGGTTTTATTAGATTGCTTACTGTGAACATGTACTTAATGAGAAAGTAGTATAGTGTACACGTTTGCATAACTATTATATAGGATCTCTTTAAGGTTTTATGGCAGACCACAGAAACCTGCATTTACCATAAATGTCGAATTGCAGTATCGCGATTTAAATAAGGCAGTGCACTTGCTTTTTTTTTTGGCCAGGAATAATTTGTAGGATATGTTCGGATAATGTACTTCAGCTTTTCTGTCTGAGGTGAGAGATTGAGGAAACCATTCATAACTGAGACAAATTTCAGTTTTTTTTTCCTATCTATTGTTGGTGGAGCTTAATTTTACTCACATTACATCCGACCTAATGTTAAACTTTACCCTCATGGGGAGGCAAATAAAAAAGAAACATTAATCGGTGTGCACGGAGGATTGCACATATTCAAATGCACAATCTACGGCTTATTACGTATTATTGTGTTATAATAACTTTCAGGTAATACAGACATAAAATATAATTTCCAATGAATTGTTAATGAAAATAATCAGATAAACCCTATTGTTTCCTATGGCGAAGACGGTTATTTCCAGCTTTCTAAAATTAGTTTTCATAAATGAAACATTAAAAAAACATGGACTAACTTTTAAAAAATTAATTCAATGATACACAAATTTAAGGGAAAAAACTGACTTATTTCGATTGTCACAAGATAGTAATTTTTTGCGAATAGCCACACACAAACACACACTCGGATATATATATATATATATATATATATATATATATATATATATATATATATATATATATATATATATATATATGCACATGTATATATGTAAATAATATGTATATATGTACACACACACACACATATATATATATATATATATATATATATATATATATATATATATATATATTACCTAGATTACATTATACAAATTAGCTTGTCTTATTCTGCAGTATGTACGGTTCACCAAGTGCCTTAGTTCGTTTAGCGCATACATTCTGCATTTGTCTTTCTTTCCCCAAGGAGGTCATTTCATAACAGTCATCATTTTAGCAGAAGAAATTTAACAACAACTGTGGAAAACACCTGCAGGCGAATAACAGATAATATCTGAATAACACTCAGTTAGGGACATTGAATAGTAAAATATATTAAAAATGTTTATATGCGACTAAAATAAAAATAGCGAAACTAATGCATCGCATATGTTATTCCTCTGCAGGTGTTCACGTGAATATAATATCTAACAATATACTGATAAAACTTACCTAATAAAATATTAACGCGAAAGCATTTAATGAAAATTCCAACCTGCGCTTTTTTATTGGCTGTATGAAGTTTTTATTAAGTTTTTTTCTTTTATTTGCTATATCCAGCTGCTTACATTTTATTAAGTGGATAAAGAAAACATTAAAAAATATCACTTAATAGATATTCACATATTATTCAGTAGAATGGAATTCAAACATTCCATTTTCACACAAAGATGAGCCAAACATAAACGGAGTACTTTTTTCATAAAAATAAATAAGAATATATCTTTCAGTCATGCTTCAAATAACTTAACATTGTAAAACGCGTAACATTATAAGGTATTACACTGCTAGTGAGCATAAAATGATCGATTTACTTATCTCTTAACCATAGTAGTAATTGAACTGTTACTTTCTCTTTCTGAATTTAAATTAGTATATTCCCGTAGTCTATATGAGCGAAGGTGATTATTTTCTTTTGTTTACATAACATCTTCAGAGGGGATTATCTGAAATGAGTAAGAGGGTCATTTATCTGGCAATAATACTAAGTAAAAACACGATCTTCATTGCTTTATACTACTTTCTCAATAGTTTCCATGAGGAGTACGTTAGGATGGATAAACAGATTTGCATACACACTGTCAAAGTGAACAACTCTCATACAGCGATACATTCTATACACATTTCATTGATATGCACTTGTATCTAGACATTAAACTACATTACTAGTGAAACAACATTTCATAACTCAGCTTGTAGGCAGGAAACATAATCTAGTAAAATGCAGGAAACATAATCAATTAAAATGGCTACGGAGCAATGTTGTCTTTAAATATAGACTCTAAAATTGTGTATGGCATAATATTTATTGGCGTTTAAAATTAAAATTACAACTTAGGGACCCCTTTCGCAAACGAACTTATTCGTAGTCTGTCGTTTGTATTACAACAAATACAAAAAAAATCAAATTATCAGGAAAACTCCAATAGTTTCATACTGTTATTCGAATTGTTGACCCGAAAAATTTGATTAATTATACAATTAATATTCAAGAAGAAAATGCAATTCTTCTGTAGGTCTTTGCCCTTCCTTGTGTCCTGATTATTAAAAAAAATCTTTGGATTAGAGGTGTTTATCTGTATTTGGGTAGACAGGTCATTAAGTCTGTATCAAATAGTCTCCCATCTCTTGTGCTACTTTCATATTTTCGTGTAAAAGCTGCATTCCCTTCTGGTCACAAAATGTAAATTGCCTCACATAACACAACGCAATGTAAATTTAACGACTCAATTGGCAGGATATATGAGATGATTTCTTTTTATTTACAAGCACACGAATCAGTACACCCTAGCAAATATTAGACTAAGGTTCTCATGCCCCTCTTCCGCCTTGGAGTCTGCCATTAGCCAATTTCTTATCGAAATTTCAGCTTGCGCTTATGGATATACAATGGATTCTCTCAGAATTGGCATAAAGCTGACTCTCAAATTTAGTTACATATATTGGAGTCAACCTCGATATCTTCACGTAGGCCCTCTCACATCAAGAGAAGGAATTTAGTCAACTGGTTCGCATATCCTCTGCATTTCTATTGAACATACATTTTACATAATTGCATATATTTTGGACGAATTGTTATTCAGTTGTTTTTCTAATAGATCCCTAAGTATTTCTTCTATCGTGATAAGGCAATTCATTATTATATATATGTTACCAACGATTAACTCTTAATGAGGGTGTTAGCGAAAAGGCCCCTAGAGTTTTTCCCGTGTATTATTTTTAAAATGCTATTATAATTTTGTAACGTAAAAATATAAGTCGGTAAATATTTATTTGACAATTCCTGCATTATGTAATCTTATCGATCTGTGCTTTTGAAGTGAATAATATTATGTCAACTGTCATCGATAAACAGTTTTTCTGGCTGTAAAGTATTTGATTCATTCCCGATAAATAAATCGTACAAAATACATATATACACATTAACAATCGTTGATACAACGATGGAGTTTGTATGTGTTTGATTAATATATGCATGGCTTCACTTAATACTAACAGCAAGAAAAATGTATACAAGCAGTGAAGGGAATTTGGATAATCGACGGTGTAAGATTCAATTACCTTAGTAACAAATAAATGTTGGACGGATCGGTCCCATTTGAATCAATAATTGTATATACATACATATACATATGTGTGTGCGCGGGTATTTATATAAGATATATACACATATACATATATATATATATATATATATGCATATCTATCTCTCTGTGTATTCATATATATATATATATATATACATATATATATATATATATATATATATATATATATATATATATACAGAGAGATATATATGGACACATATACAAATACACACACACGTGTACATATTGATTCAAATGGGATCGAACAAACCCTTTATTTGTTCCTTCGTTAATTGTGTGTATATATATATATATATATATATATATATATATATATATATATATATATATACATATATATATATGCGTGTGTGTATGTATAATCGAGTAGATAATATTTGATTCATGCGCATTTATGCGCATGAAATTACATACCTAAATATTTAACATTAAATAAAAATATATGTTGAACTAATACGACATTCAGTCCAGTTTATTTGCTATTTTAGTTTTTATCTCACTAAATAGGAAGTAGGCCCTTAATATCTTGTGTTGTCAATCACGCAGAAGATATACCAAATAATTTAAAACTCGTTTACACGAGGAATTAGAACCACTCAATGCGGTTTGAAATGGTGGAATTGGGATTAAAATTTGAATAGAAGAAATTGTTATTCTATCTTAGTCCACGCCACCACAAATCTTTTATTTCATAATTTTCGTAGATCAAATTTTGCAATCTATAATCATCACGCCATATTTTTATTCAACACGTAAGCATAGTATAGATGATGATTCATTATGTTAATAACCCTTTTTAGCAGTTCGCACTTGAATAAATGCAGGGTATGTTTATAGTTTAGATGCATTGTGTTTGTCGCATGATTTATCAACAATTTTGTAAACGCTTAATGTAGGTCAAGGATGTTACTCTTGTGTTTAATCAAGAAGAATCAGTCGTCAATGAATTAAATTACAACTACTGTGGATTCGAGATGACATTATTAAACCAAACAAATTTCTATCTTCTCGTATTTATAATTGTGTTGCTGATTTCATTATGGATTTACCACAGAAAAAAAATCATTCATGGTTCCTCCAACGCAACTTGACACCAGTTCTTTCCTAACGTATTTAAGAAAGATTAGAAATAGGATGACAGGATAGAATGTGATATATTTCCTTGATGTTTAGAAATCAAATTACCTGTAACGGATTCGAACAAAAGCCAAGTGTCGCAAGAAAATAGATTGCATTCCACTTTATGATTCTTGGCTTAGAAATAAACATCTACGTAAAGCGATTTCGACATTAGATGTATTTTATTTTGTTTCTTAGTTATATCTTGTTCGTTAGTTGTAATAATGACTGGAGATATAAGCAGAAATATATGCATTGTGTAAAGATAGTCTTGACATGTTATATGGATACTTTATGTATGTAGCATAAAGCCAATAAACTTGTTCTTCATGCTGCAAGGATACTAGCTCAATCCTTGGCAGTTTCAGTCTTTTCTCTTGGTCAGTAAAAACGTATATCTTGTAAATATATCGAAGTAATACCATCTCTAATGAAATGGTGTTCGTATTTAACATTTTTATTTCAAGTAATGGTATATCAATATACAAATAATGATTCAGACTCAGTAGTCAGATCTTTTAATTTCAATATTATTATAAATGTTATGATTTAATTATTTGTAATTGCATACGCGTCATTATAATTAAGTACAAACTAACATTAATTATTAGTCGATATTTTAATTTTCAGCATCTTATTTAGCAATGGTTTTGTGTACTTACGGGCTATTAATTACTTAACTCGTAATTATTTTAAATCTCAAATTAATCTTCTGTGTTTTTTTTTAATCAAATAAATTACGGAAGGCAAACCTCTGAAGTTAATTTCACGTAGCCAATGCACCGTCTGGACAATTCCAAATACAAGCGCCGAGAGACAGCGCACGGATCTTCACCATTGACTGTCTTTCTTCAACTTTATAACATGACAGGAGAGAAGAATATATATATATATGTATACATATATATATATATATATGTATATATATATATATATATATATATATATATATATATATATATATATATATATACTGAGGGTGGAGTTGTACTTCGAAATATATATATTGTTTTAATCAAATTAAATAAAATCTTCTATAACCCAGCGAACATTACTGACCTAGCAGTTTTGCGTTACGTAATAACACATATTATCCATAATACCAGATGCAACAGATCATATTCAAATATAAATCAAATATTTAGTCGGAAATGCATTTTTGTTGTAAGTCAAATAACCTAACATATAGTCACGGTATTAAAATCCACTCTTGTAACACGGTGCTCGTAAAATATCAAAACGATAATACGAAACAGGTTTGATAGAGTTAAATATCTACTGTTTATATGAAACCATGATCTTTTTTATAATTCGTTACAGGTTTTTGGAAGTTATATTAGAATTTCTTTTCAAGAATAGGGATAATGATTGGTATGAGTTATTTATAGACACTTAATAGCTAATCGACCTACACTGATTAGTAATACCTTAATCCTACTTAAAAGAAGAAACGTTTGGATTGGAATCAACGCCACTATCTACTTTCTATGTGTGTCTATTTTAGAGACATGGAATGACATCTATATTTACAGAATATAATACAGGTATTTCAAAATATCCTATAGATGTGTGTCTGAAAACACTTTACACTATGCACGCAAAGGGCTTTGACATATAAAGAAAATAGAATACTTTGCATGGAATGGAAAGAAATTTGATTATTATAGTGCACATAATTTTCTTATATATATATATATATATATATATATATATATATGTATATATATATATATGTTAATATTTGACTCATTTTTCTTCAAATATGTCTAAGACACACATTAACACATGCAAAAACATAGGTATAAATGAATGTTTATATATGTGAATAGCTGTGTGTATACAAAAGGGATATATTCCATCAAGTGTTATGAGAGAAAATATTTGTTAATGGTCGGATCATTTAAATTACATAAATCTACCAACTGTGCGTCGTCAATTATGTTCGTAAAGTTGTAGGGATGAATCAATCGTATTCGAAATGGCCATAGATCTTTAAGAATCGCAAGGTTATATCCCGAAAAAAAAACACATTTCTATAAAAGGAACTCTTTCATTTTGCATATTTTATAGGTGTAGTCTTCATACGTACTTCCGCTACATCTACATTTAAATAATGAAATGCAAGCAAATATCGTACAAGCGTATTTTTTTTATAATTATGTGCAGTATTTCTTACGCAGAAAAACGTTCTAAGAAAAACGTATTACTAATTATCATGAGTAAAAATGACTGGCATTTCTCAGAACTAAAGTACACAATGTACTTTAACTGTAATAATAATAATAATAATAATAATAATAATAATAATAATAATAATAATAATAATAATAATACATATATATATATATATATATATATATATATATATATATATATATATATATATATATATATATATATTTGGGGGTATTTCGCTGCTGAAATCATATTAAAAACCTAATTTCCCTGACTAGATATTAATTTGAACTCCTCAAAATATTTCGATGAAACTAAAAACGGTTTCTTAATCTAACAGCGATGCCGTAGGCTTTGCTATAAAAAACGAGCATACCTCAAATAATTATGATTTTCATATCGTTTATTTTAAGAATATTAATTTTAATTTTATTGTTCCGTTCGATTCTACATGCATTCTAGAGAGTTAAGTTTTCAATCCTGAATTCGTATGTGTTAGACGGATGACTTCAAATGCACAGCAAACTAAAATTAGGAACTTCCATTTTGTTG
>NC_136492.1:129717018-129797018 GCF_053919585.1 Euprymna scolopes
CTGATGCGATTCTCTATCTATATAAGAACCAGATACGTCCAAGGATGGAATACTGTTGCCACATATGGGATGGGGCTGCTAGAAAAGACTTGTCCTGCCTAGATAGGGTTGAAAATAGACTTCGTGGCCTGGTGGGAGATGTCCTTTTCTCTTCGCTGCAACCTGTATCTCACAGAAGAGATGTTGCGAGCTTGTCTCTGATGTATCGTTATTTTCATGGAAAGTCTTCGACTGAGCTTCAAACTATAATCCCCCCTCGCCAAACTTTCAAAAGAAACACTAGACTAGCTGAAAACATTATCAATAATTTTCCACACTCTTTATCTGTGCCTAAACCTAAACATAGACTCCATGATCAAAGTTTCTGTCTTAGAACTGCACGCCTGTGTAATTGTCTTCCGTTTTCCTGCTTTCCAGCTGTCTATAATATGGTTGTCTTCAAGTCCAACGTGAACAGGTTTCTGATGAGCCGTTCCACTTAAGTTAACAAATTAACCGAACTTCCATTACTATCGATTACTTTATTATCCTGTTGACTAATCTACACACTTTAACCCTTATCCTTGAGTGCCCTATCGGTCTTGATAAGTGGTGACGCCTATGTAAAAAAACAAAAAATAAGCTCAAATTGGCAGGCTGTCTGATCCTTTTAACCAGTTGACTATACTATGCTGTTTTTTTAAATATGTAAATCAACTTCGCTTTGCCAGCGAATTTGTTCAACGTATCTTTTTTGCAGCTTCATCACCACGTTAGAATCAATTATTTATATTTGCTAATTTAAAACTAATTTTAAACAGAATTTATCATCCATGTAATCTTTACACACCTTTTAACTATTTATTAAAATAGAGAATCAATTTATAATGCTTTTTTTTTGATATTGCGCTTATTTCTTCCTTAAAATCAAGTTTTATTTCAGGAAATATTTTCATAAAATATGTACTCAAACTTTTAAATAGAGATGCTGATTCTTTACTGAATACAAGCTTGAAAGTGTGTTCATAACTTCAGTCTAATTCCTATTGAAATTGTGTCTGTTACTCTAGAATAAAACGTGCGTTCTTGTAAATTACTAACAGGTAGATTAGAAACTATTGTAAATTGCATCGTTATGAATACTTAACCAGTGCATTTAAGAATGTCAGCTGCATATCTCTATTGCATATATTCACGGTGTAAAGATTAAAACATATGTAATGGACGTGCCCCAGAGTCAGAAAGGGATTTTTATTTAATTCCTTGAAAAATATTGTTTAAGGTAATGGTTGGTATTGGGAAAAATGCAAGCGGGAGGATAAAATTCACGCGGTGTATCTGTAGGACTTCCGTGATTATAAATACTTTCAGTCAGAGAATAAGATGCGTTCCGTTTAGAACAACCCATATCTGGCGAATCGAGCTTCGGATTAACATAATTCATCGAATGAAAAAATTGCATTGATCATGCTGATTGCTATGCGAGAAAATAATTCTGGAGTTTAGAATGTCGTTCGTGTTAATGATAATACTCCCGTCTCCGTAGCTCTAAATATTTTGTATAAAAATTAGCTTGCTTTAGTCTTCTACCGAAGGTGGTATATATATATATATATATATATATATATATATATATATATATATATATATATATATATATATATATATATATATATATATATGTGTGTGTGTGTGTGTTGTGTGTGTGTGTGCACAAGATAAAATTTCCTCTAGGATAGCGATACAAAATATTGTTAAAAAGAATAAAAACAGTAGCAAATAAACAAATAAATTAATTAAATAAACATGAATATACATAAACGATCACACATATATGTATGTATATATATATGTGTGTGTGTGCATATATGTATGTACATATATATGTATATATATATATATATATATATATATATATATATATAAACTAACATTAAAGAAAACACTAACCTTGATTTAAATCAAATCAAGAAACTAAATATACAGGCTAAATAGAGCACGCAAAAAGGAGCAGGTCAACCAGATATCAAATAGACCTTTGTCTGATAAGTGCATACTCATTGGCTGATAGAAAAGGCGCGGTGGATACTAGAAATCTGATTGGCTTACTAAAATCTCGATAGAAGATGCGCATATGAAAACGACAAACAACCACCGAATTCGCGCATAAGCCTGAAGAATCCTACAATGGATGAAACGCAGTGTATGCAGTGTAGGTTAATCGCCAAAGACATTTTATATCTTACTAACTAGTTCTACCTACGTATTGAGCACTTTTGAATAAGCACTTAAAGTTTACTCATAAATCTATAATTCGTATATTAATTTTATGTGAGTAAATTTAGTAGTTATATATATATGTACATATATATATATATATATATATATATATATAATGTTTACCCTTTTTGTACAGTTGTCTGTATACAGATTTTATGTGTATTTCCTCAATGAGATACCAAATAGTAAACACAGAAATATATTGATATTTTTGGTTCGTTAGATGGCTTAATTAAATTGTATTAACGGTGTTTATATTTATTAATAATAATATCTTAATTTCTTAATATCTATTATTACATCCATGAGTATGAGTTCTTCATACTGAAACGAGTTTACACTATTTCCTTAAAACAACACAATCACCAGAAAACGGGCAGTTTACGCTCATAAGAAAACAAAGGAGATATAATGAACAATATTTAGATAAGTGTTTAATGTTTTTGCAGAAAACATACACGTCAAACATCCTCCGGCAGTAGAATCTCGAAAGAGATTCAGCAAAATCAAGTAATACTCAATCATTGTTTGTTTTTGTTTTTTTGTATGGGAATGCATCAGCGAAAGTGAAAATCAAGCTTCGCATCCATATAGATATCTAATACGTATATGCAAGGAAATAATTCTGGGCTGCTTAAAAGGGGCATAGCATTCGTGAATACACAAATACAAAAAATACAATAAATTAAATACAGGAAATTATAAGAAACTCTGTCATAAAAGGTGCGTCTACGTGCGCCTCATATATTCCATAGCTGTACAGAAAATATTAGCTCAATATGGAGATGGTATTTCTAACTTTAACCTAGTCAAAATGGTTTGGTTAGAAGATAGAAAACGAATATGTATATATATATATGTGTGTGTGTGTGTGTGTGTGTGTGTGTGTGTGTGTGTGTGTGTGTGTGTGTGAGAGTGTGTGTGTTTGCGTGTGGGCATGTGTAGCGAAGTTATATGTATTCTAGAAAAATCTCGTGAATTAAACGAAGTTGTGTTACAAGTGCTCATTAAAAAAGAGCAATGTGTGTTTTTATTGATACAGAAAAAAATTGCATAATCGCAATAAGCGATATACTTATGTTCCGGGCAAATACTCGGTAAATACCACAATTCCTTTCCAGGCTACTTAAGATAGCGTGTCTTCCACTATATCGAGCAGATGAGGGATGTAAAATGACAGAATGATTGGACACTCATTAAGCAATTTGTCATATGCACATACGTCAGTCGCCGTTTAGGCGTGGTTTCTTATTTTAAAAACAGGGCGACTTATTCAATCCAAATTTATTTTAAGTAAAAATTGAGGCTTAAATCAAACTATGAATTTTATGTATTTATTGTGTTTTGTTCTTCGTTTATTCCAATCTGATTTATGTTTAAGGTTATTTCATGTCAGTGTTTGCCTATTTCTAAGATTAAATGTAAATCAGTCCAGGCATTGGCGCGGTTTGATTCAACATGGATTATTATTTTCACATAAATATTAAATCGGTAAACCTAGACATATTTAAAACGTGATTTATTGTATGAAAATCGCTATTTCGAGCAGAAGTTTATTATTATTATTATCATTATTATTAATATTATTATTATTATCTTGGTTGTACGTCGCAAAAGAAGATTATATGAAGGGGGTTGTCCACATTGACTGTAGGCAAGTTTGTGGCTGACGAGCCCGATGCGGGGCAAACAGCGTTGGCCGCAGCGGTGCAGTCAAAACTCGTGTCAGGTTTGACTGCTGAGGCTTCCAGAATCTTCCTCCTGCAGATGATCTGTGCGGGAGATCTAAAAGAAGGTGATAGCATGGTGGAAAGCACGTTGCCAGGTATCACGGTCAGCAGCAAGATGTGGTCAATGGGGCAGTCACAGTGAGGTGGCGACATGAAGTATGTCCCGGGATTAGATAACATAAGTGCAAATATATACAAGCAGGATACCCAACGTCGTCCAGGATTGAATGGGATAGATTTAACACATAGGAGCAGAATACCCTGCGTAAGCCGGGATCTACTATAACGGGTTTATTTTTATTTTTCATTGAAAATACTTTTCGGAATATTTGATTTTCTAATAGAGGTAACATCTATTCAATATGCCCTCATTCTGCCCCAATCAAACACGCGATGTGGGTCCTGAAATGGGAAAATGCGTTTCTCACAAGCGCCAGCACGAGTTTGGCAAATAATCAGCGGATAGTGAGGTTCAGGCAAGCTTTGATAATGTCGGAGGTCACATTGGTGATATTCCGGATGCTTAATCACACGAATTAATCCAATGAGTTCAGGTCGCGTTATCATGGTAGCTAAGGAGATAAGGATACAAATTCGTAGCAATCCTTCTGGGGCCAAGCCGGTGTCCCTTTGGACGTGGGGCGTTTTCAGATTACGATATCTCCTGGTTACAGTATTTGCAATTATATATATATATATATATATATATATATATATATATATATATATATATATATAGAAAGAGGGAGATAATTATCGTATACTGTAATTGATTATATATTAAGACGATGACAATCCAATGTTTGTAAAATCATGGCTAAATCGATAGATTTGTATCTGCTATTTTTTACATTAAGACTCATCAGATCAAGGCTGTTGATTGTCTGAAATACATCTGCAAATTATATAAATAAATAAATAGAAAAGCTGGTTTAATATAAAAAAATAATTTGTCACTGTGAGTATCCTTTCTGCGTGCCATTTTGTGTGCTTATCTTTTTGAGTCTTTCTATATAAACTGCGAATTGAATCCACTGCTTTTTTTTTTCAATTTAACAAGTATTCTTTATATGTTTCAGAGTGTCTTCAACGTTTGTATCGGAAGTATTCCGATATGTATCAAAATGGATAATTAAAAAATCAGAGAAAAATTATTTTCCGGATTGTTATCTAATTAGCAAACTTAAATTACAACTGGACCGGAACAGAAGTATCCAACCTTTTATACGAGGATCGTGCAATAAGTAATGCCTCTGACCGACTTCCCATAGGAGTAGATCAATGAAACTTGGCACAGTTATTAGTCTTTCTCTACAAACGAAGCAGCCAGAGTTATGCATTTCTTTCATCATTTGATGCAGCTCTGGAGACCGTTTTTGTAGAACACGCTAGGTTGCTCCTCCAACCACGACATCACTTCAGAAATCAAAGCTGCATCACATGGGAAATGTTTTCCTTTCAAAAACAAATTCATGGCTGGGAAGAGGTGAAATACAGAAAGTGCAAGGTCAGGAGAGTAGGGATGATGGGTGAGGATTTCATAACCACACGCCCTGCTTCTGATCTGGCGACATGCGAATTTTGGACCAGAGCGTTGTCTTGCCCACCCTCTTGATTTTGATAGCTTCCCTTAATTTCCTCAAAAGTGAAGCATACTATACTCCTGTAATTATGGTACCCTTTGCCAGGAAATCTGTAAGCACTACTCCGTCCTTGTCCCAGAAGACTGTGAGCATGACCTTGCTAGCGAAGGGCTGCACTCTTACCTTCTTTGGAGGGTTTGAGTCCAAGTGTTTTCACTGCATTGATTGGGTTTTGGTCTCGGGATCATAATGATGGACCTAGGTTTCTTCCTGTGTAATCAGTCTCTGGAAAAAATTGACTCATTTTCTTAGCACATCTCCAAGTTCATCCTCGAGCACTCGTGTTTAATACGGCGGTTAATTAATAGAAGCTCAAAATATTTACTAGTAAATTCAGTCCCATTGTCTGAGCGAATATATTTTACTGAACCGTACCGGGCAACACCAGCTAAATATTTTTTAGTGGCGAGGATAGTGTCGCATTTGTTTTTTTTTGTTTTTTTAGAAAATAAACCATAATAAACCGGAAACATCATAAATAAAGTTCAAAACGTACCTTAGATTTTTCTCCCCATCGGGCTGATCGGACCTGCTAAGTCAAAATGCACAAGTGAGGGAATTTTCGTAGCTTTTTTGTCTAACGTACGGCTTATATATTTTGTAAGTTCCCCTGTGCACACACATCACAATTTGGGAGATCGTCTGAAGGTATTATTTTCATGCCTTCGACTACATTTGGTAATGTGTTAATATCAGCTGCATTGCAGTGCCCTAGAATTTTATGCCAGGTTTCCAAGTCGTGACAGGCAATTTTTGAGGGAACCATAATTTTTAAATAGTATAGTCGGTCATTTTCTGTAATCTCAAATACAGTTCCATTGAGGTATACCAAATTTGATGTGTTTGGGGCAAATTGTGTATTCGCGGCTTATTTAATTGCAGGTTGCACGGAAAATATGTCTTGCTTAAATGTAGGTATGAACCGAGAATTTTTTTAGAATATAGTTACAGATTTCGCCTTTAGTATTTTTTAGGGATATTTTAGCATCTCTTTTCAAGACTATATGATGTCTTTGTCTTTCTGAGTTACAACAGTTGTAAATGGTTTCAAATCGGCTGGGAGTCCCTTGAGGGGCATTGATATTAACAAGCTATCGCTTATTATTTCACCTGAGAGTTTTTTTACGCATTGGCGGTTGTTTCTGCCTTCATAACGCAGTCGGTAATCGTTTAATCCTCGTTACGTATCAAAGACGTTCATTCTGTATATAGGGATATTATTTTCGGTTTCCCTTTTGCTACATAATGTTCTCTTTATATGTTCAATGCTTTCCTTCCATCATCGAATGCGTCTCTTATAATAAGAGCCAGACTTCTATCGTCTAAATATTGAATCAGGTCTGCAAATCCAGTCACGTCCTTTCGAGAAATTCGGGCTCGTTTGGATTCTACGTTGGAAATTGTATGGCTTTGTGTAGTTTTCGATTCCTTAGATATCCCAGAAATTTTACCTGCTATGAGTAGAATTTAGATTCGGATCCGTCGAAGACAAGGCTGTGGTTGGGCTCATAATCTTGTCTAATATCTCAGTACCTTGTATATCAAATTTCGAGTCTTCAGACTAAAAAAATACAGAGTTATTGCGTAGGAAATGTGCGCACACAGACAGACCCACAGATACGTTCACTTATATATATATATATATATATATATATATATATATATATATATATATATATATATATATATATATATATAAAAGAAGTACCGTTCCGACCTTTGCGTGTATGAGTCGGGGGTAAAGCTCACAGACACTCCAAACTCTTGAACCGACCATGTCGATACATGGCATCAAGATGATCTACATTTTTTAAAGATAAAGGAAAAAGGGCAAGGTAATACCTTATGTATATCTACCCCTAACGCAAACATCACTGAATCGATCATGGCCAAACATTACATGGTGATTGCCTCTTACCTTGGAAGAGTACTTTTTCCAGTTCAATGTTAAATGTAACGCTCGGTATTTACTGTGCGCTGGAGTATACGCATAACGCGTGCATCTTTGCTACTCTCTCTCTCTCTCTCTGTTTCACTCTCGCTCTCTCTCTCTATATGTATATATATATATATATGCATATATGTGTATGGATATATATATATATATGTATATATATATATATATATATATATATATATATATATATATCTGTATGTGCATGTTGAAAAATATATCTATATATGCATAATCTGTATATTTATATACATACGTATACATACTTACATACATATGCACACATATTTATATACATATGTATACATACATGTGTGAACATATATATATATATATATACATGTTTGTGCAGACACGCACTTATATGCAGAAATGTATCATATATATATATATATATATATACATATATGTATATATATATATATATATATTAGATAACATAGGCGGATGTTTCTCAATAGCTCTTTCGCCTATCATCTCACTAGGAGAAGATCGATAGCGTACAAAATGATATTTCAGGAGAATAAAAGAAAGAAAAATCTGGAGAAAAATTCAAAAAGTTTACTGTTTCCTTTTGCCGGCACAGAGAAGGCTTACACACCGCAATAGAAACAGGCTCCAGAATCTTTAAATGGTTTCTGGAGTCTGCTCTATGTAGCACCTCGAACAATTCCATTTGATATCTATCGACACAGAAGGTGTTGTCAAGCAAATGCTGGCCGATAGCAGAGTCCAAGACTGCAGAAGGGAGGAGACTATCCCCATCCTCCATTGTCTGATCTTCGATGATTTCTTGATCTTTTTAGACGTTTTTTCTCCCTCGTTGTGCCAATATGTTAATGTTTTTCAACGTTAATAAACTTAATTGTAATTGCCCCCGTACTTTTGGCACATTCAATAGTTCCCCATTAGAACTCCTTAAAGTGTCGACATAATATTATTTTGTACGCTATCGATTTGCTACTGATGAGATGATAACCGAAAGAGCTCTTGAGAAACGTCCGCATATTTTTATTAAAACTGTATAAATTCTGTATCTCCAAATATATATATATATATATATATATATATATATATATATATATATATGTATATATATATATATATATATATATATTATATTCAATGTTTGAATAGGTATACACACTTTTAAAATATCTATAGTAAGTCCCTTACATAGAGTACGGTAATGTTTTGTTGATCAGGTAAGCGTCTTCTTATAATTGACCATCCTTTGTCATTTCCGATATAGATCACATCATTATTGCATCGAAGTTGATGATTGTGTATGGATGAATTATAATTTAGTACGTAAGAAACCTTCGTCATGTACTGCGTCGTTGTAGATTTTCGAAAGTATATGCTATTTCTAATTGTATTTCGAGTGTCGACGAAAATTAGTATTCTATCTTCAACTTCTAAAGATATCAGGTAACTATTGAATTTTTTCCAGATAATCCATGTCTCTCAAAGATTCAGAAATGTAACGAACAAATATTGGGTCGATATTCATACGGATAAACACTTCATTTTTTTGTATAAGCATTGGCATTGACAATAAGCGGAGATCTCTCAGAAAAGTAAACTATTGCCGACATTCAACCGATAGCTTTGTTCGCTTTGGATATGATTTTTCTCCTTTAGGCGCCAAAATTCCAGATTCTTTAGAAAACCTAATTAACTTTCCAAGAAAACGAAATTGATCACATTGTATGCCGACTAGAGAAACATTAAATAATCTGCAAAGTTAATATGATGTCCCATGTGTGTGTGTGTGTTTAGGGGTATGTGTGGGTGTGTGTTTGTGTGTGTGGGTGGGTGTGTGTGTATTTCTTAATACCGAATTTATGCTAAATTTTGGACCGGCCAAATATCTAAGTAAACCTTGTTTTAAATCAGCCGAACTTTCGACCAGCGGAAACACTAACATACGCCATTAAGATGCGGTAATTCTTATCTTGTTAAAGATGTAAGATTTGTGTTGAGCGGAGTCTTGACAGACAAAGAAAACTTACAATTGTCGAAGAATATCATATCAGAAACCGTGTAAGGCTTTGAAATCAGATTATATTTACTCAATTACATAATTGTTGCGCACAAAAAAATACCTTGATAATGTTCAGTGTAAATAACGGATATAACAGTTTAATCCAATGCCACCATCTGTTTTAGCGACATATTTATCAGTTCAAGGTTAATCTTTCAATCATCGAAAATGTGTTAAACACTGAATTACTCAATATTCTTGAACGAAAAATAAAAAGCAAAATCACTGAGATATTATTTTTTGCTTTGCGAATGCTTTCTAATCAATGGAATAACCTATTTCTAAAGGAGATATGATATAGAAAACGTCAACAAACTGTACAGCCAACGTATATAAATATGTCGATCGGTGTAAGGTTGAATAACAAGGCACTAGCGTAAATTTTGATACAATAAATTGTAGAAGACGCATGTAAAGTATCTGTCGTGTCTAAAATAGGACATTTTTACCTTGAGTGCTGAGAATCATCACTTTCTGGCTGTACTACTGAAGCACGTGTTAAGATAATTTTGGTTACCGTTCAAACAAGAAAACATGTCCCATCGGACGTAATTATATTCTACGATATGTCCATACAGTACTGTTGGTGAATAAAACAATGTACTTTAAGATAGACTTTCACTTTAAAGGAATATCACAAGAAACGTTATAGATCTTGTATTTTAAAATACCCAAAAGGTAATACCTTTAACATGTATATATATATATATATATATATATATATATATATATATATATATATATATATATTCATCAACCTGCAGTACTGTTTCTTTGTATCACAGCTTATCATTTGGGCTTGACTAGTACCTCTTCCAAAACCAGAATTGAACCTAGACCGATCGCGTTGCAAGTAAGTTGTTCTTCACATGAGGAAACTGCGATCATAAATTAGCTCCGCAAATGTCTATTTAAAACAAACATTCATCCACTACTTTTATAGTGCTCAAAACGTTTGTTTACAAACACACAGAGAGCCTCGCATTTCTTCAGCAAATTATATATAGTACTCCCCATATAGTACTGTATTGTTGTATCAGTATGTACTAGTTGGAAGTAGATCATTAGCAAACCCAACATAGATCTTGCTTTCTGTCATCTGAATATTATTGTTTCGCAAGTACTAAATTTCCTCAGCAATAACATTTAATTTGAATTATTTAACGTTAAATATGAACGTTAACAATAATTTATGAGTATAATACGTGTTTTTTATTGTATCTATTTATAATATTTGGAGCACAAATGCTTTGCTTTGTAAATGTTGCATGTCTTAACAATCGTATTATTTTGTGAAACTAAATATCGACTTTGATTACGAATATTTTACAAAACGCTTGTACGTTTACACTCCGTTTTTAAACAGATAAACTGAAGAGCATCTTCTAATGCCTAGATACTGCGGAAATGGATTAATGTTAAGCTTTAAAATGAAATCTTTCATTATGATTTCGAAAATTGGTTTAGTGTCTTGCATAAGATATTGATGGGCATGTGAAGAGCGTGAAGGTCTCATAAAAAAGTCAGATACACGTAGTTTTTTTAAATTGACATTGTATGAATCTGATTGTATATTGTGCTGTTTTATATAATGATATGACACGTTATATTCTAAAGCTGATCGATGCATTCATTTATTTACCTTAAAGAAGCAGAGATGAGGTATGCGTGAAATCAAACACTGTTTAACATACACGATATTATAATGTTTCCTTTTTATATTTTCACAAAAAAATTGGATATTTTAAAAATTATAATCATTTGAAAATATAGACTAACAATCGCCAGGGAATTCAACAATATACAACATTACATACAGACACATTTCCATGGATATTATTTGATATTCATTGATAATCATATTGTGTATTCATTTATTACACTTAGTATAGTTTAATACAAGACATATTACTGTATTTTATATTATTAATATATTGACTGTACAAGTAAGACGTTTGGTTTATGAATCATATAGTTTGTATTATTGTTTTCATAAATTCATATGGATTCAATTTTCATTTTTGACCAAATTTTGTATTGATTTATTTCATTTAGTCGAGTCTACTCCAAATAAAGAGCTGTATATTGTATATTTTTTTATTATGTTTACTATACTTATAAAGCCTCGATTTGCGTAATATCTTGTTTGTAATAGACATGCCTTTTTTCAAATACTACATTTTTGCTGAGGTGCGTCTGTTAATACTATTAAAATATCGACTAGATTCCTCAATAACTTACAAATGACAAACCCGCAGACGATTTTACACATTCTCATAACATTAGGATTCAACATAAAATCTGCAACCTCATTCAGATATTTCAAATCTATTTTCTCATAGAAACGCAAGCGCATACTATTTCTTTTAAAATACCCAGTAAGTGAAAAGTGTATAACAGTGGCGTTCTATGAAATCTCATGCACATATTGTGCAATCTTTCAATTTTGTAAATTTACATATTTTTCTCTGAATAGACAAAACAGAAAATATAATATTTTCATGAAATATTTATATATATTAAATTGTCTATCGTTATTATTTTCTCATAAACGTTTTATTTATTTGAGAAAATATACAACTTTTAGTTCTTCCCAAATGTTATTTTAAGGGATTTAACGTAAACTTTTGTTTAATTCCATTTCAACAAAACAGAGTGCAACTTTGAGAGAGAGAGAGAGACAGAGAGAGAGAGGAGTTACTATTGGGGCCCTAGTTTACAAGGATAATGTGTAGGTACTCTACCAGCAAGATTTCTGTTCGTATTACACTTGAACCTCTGCACGCCAGTGGAGTTGGGAATAAAGTAACCGGGAAAGGAATCGAAGCCTTACAGTTCAGAAACTAATACAGACAATGCTCTTTTATATCTAGGCTCTCTACTGTGTAGGGGTTAAATTTTTGCGGCTTGCCGGGTTTGTCGGATTTGGTACAGTGGGTACACGGGTTTATATTTCGGCAGAGCATCCATCATTACAATACTTGTAGAACAAGCAGAGGGTTGCAAAATTTCGTCGATAGAAACAAAGGTTAAAGGTTCAAGTTGACAGTTCAGAACCTATCAGATTGGCGACTCTATTTTAAACGCTGCCCAGGAGCGAAACACCTGTGGCAGATGCGCCGGCCTGAATTTAAACCAATATTCTATACATTGGTAAACGCTGGTTTTGTAGAAATGCATGATATATTCAATTATCAATGTTTGCATTTCAGCTTGATGTTAGAATCAGTTATTGATGTATATATGTAACATGAGCCTTGTTGTTTTCTATTTGATCAAACCTTTAAATGAGTAACCGGACGAATGCATGATAAGAAGAAAACCAAAGGTCTAAGGTAAGCGTTTTTAGTAGGCAGCGTATTTACTTCAAAGGTCAGTCTCTTCAGAAAAATTGTTTGCCTTTCTTTGGCAATAATAGCGGATAATAGTCTGTTTAGTTTTCTTCAATACCAACGCATAAATATCAAAGTATGTCCAATTATTTTAAAGAACGGCTGGCATTTTTAGAAACACAATTACCTGACAAATAAAAAAGGTCACAGATATATTGTAAGGTTTTCTAAAAAAAAAAAAATCATCATCATTCTTATATTTTAGTTTAGAACCAAAACTTCCAAAATTAGCAACAGTTCTTGAAACTATTACATAAGATAGGAAATATATCCCAAGAAAATAATAGTTATTTAATTTATGAAAAAACTAAATTGAATGGTAAATTAAGTAAAATTAACCTCAAGATATTGATTTTGTTTCCTTCACATCAAATGTATATGATTTAGATGGTAATGGTGTCTGAAACAAAAAGTCTGATGATATTTCAGAATAATAAATTTACAAATATATATATATATATATATATATATGTATATATACCAATATATGTATGTATATATATGAATATATATATACGTATATATATGTATATACATATATATACGTATATATATATATATATATATATATATATATATATATATATATATATATCATTGTTGAAGGTGATCAAGTTTTTCCATATGGTGAATCAATGTTCGAACGTTCTATTCGAAAGTAAAACAGAACTTTTACATCGGACTGAGTAAAATCCTTCTGCAGCCTTGGACTCTGCTATTGGCCGGCATTTGGTTGACAACCCGTGCTGTGCCGATAGATATAAAATAGATTGGTTCGAGGTGCTACATAGAGCGGACTCCAAAAACCATTTAAAGATTTTGGAGGCCGTCTCTATCGCGGTGCGTCAACCTTCTTTGTGCCGGCAAAAAGAAACATCAAACGCATCTTTATTTCCGTTACAATATTATTTAGATTGCTATCGATTTACTCCTGACGAGATAATAGCCGAAAGAGCTCTCGAGAAACTTCCGCCTAGTACTTTATTTAAAAATATATATACAAATGTTGTACCTCTAAACATTTATTTAAATATATATATATATATATATATATATATATATATATATATATATATATATATATATATATATATATATATATATAACTTGCCATACGTGTAAATACACTCTATGTAAGATTTCCACTATTTAGATCCAAACTTGATAGAGAAATTTCGAAGAATCGGCAAAGATCAACTCTTTCAACTCTGACATGTTGGCAACAAAATTTTCGCCCTAAGACTGATTAAAATGATTGCTTCCTGTCTGATTACCCGTTATGTTTAAATTTAAAATGATGAGACCACACATTCGGTGAGTAGTCTGCTAGACACCGCAAAGGTCAACTCTTTTGAACTTTTACCTCTCGGAAGATTAAATGTTCGACCCAAACCAATTAAAAATAATGCCCTATCTCTGAATACTCTTTATGTAAAATTTAAAATGTTTGACGAGAAATTGTCTTAGTAATTTGGTAGAGACCGAAGAGGTCAATTGTCTTTAACGTTGCCCTATATTATGACTCCTTAACATTTACTGTTTTGGGCTCAAATTCAATTATTAAGTTAGATCCATGTCCAAGGAACTTAAGTCTAAAATTTCAAATCTGTAGACAAAACATTGGCGGATGAGTTTGCTAGAGTTCTCAAAGGACATCGTTGAAGTTTGACTTATTACCAGCCGAATTTCTGGCCGAAAGCGGATGACAAATATTTTCTTAACTCTCATTACCGTGTATATAACATTTCTAGTTAAAATTAAACTGACATAAGGCTTATTTAAATTAAATTGACATAGTTATTCCGTAGGGAAATGCACACAGACACGTTTACTTTATATATATATATATATATATATATATATATATATATATATATATATATATATATATATATATATATAAGTGTGTGTATGTATATGTGTATATGTAGTTGTTTATAAGGTGTGTATATGTGTGTCTGTATATATGTGTGCATATATATATATGTATATATAGTTGTTTATAATATATGTGTATATGTATATATGTGTGTATATATACATATGTATATATAGTTGTTTATAACATATGTGTATATGTGTGTCTGTATATATATATATATATAGTTGCGTATATATATAGTATAAACAACTAGATATAGATATATACATACATCTATATATACATATACACAAATATTATAATCAGCTATATAAATATACATATATACATATATATACACACATATATACATATGTATATATATATATATATATATATATATATATATATATATATATATATATATATATAGAATATATATGCTTGTGGAGATGTATTACTCTCGTGGGGTTCGTAATAGAACTGTTGATTCAGTTTAAAATAAAACTTATGCATTTAATACTTTTGAAAACCAAATCACAGCGCCGTATTAAGAAGAATAAAGAATATGTGTTAGTTTAAAATTAATATTTTTCGAAGTAAGGCTTCGTCTTCAAAATGGAGTAAATTCTTTTGTATGTTTTTCATTCTTCTCATCGGCGTCAGTTGGAGGAAAAAATTCTATACATCCATATACCTCCGCGTGTTGGTATTATGGTGTTATATATATATATATATATATATATATATATATATATATATATATATATATATATATATATATATATGTTACCTGAGAGAAACTGACTTTTTATTTTAAGACAATGTGTGGTGGAATATATTGGCGTCATTATTGCTAATGATATAGAGGTAACTAATAGAGTCAGATGAAAGCGGCTCCTACAGGCATTAAAACATATACGTAACATCTGGGGTGTTTTCACACCCCCCACACACGCGCGCGCACTACTTCGTGACCCATCTATGTTATTTTATTATGCCACTAAAAAATAAATATTTTCAATTCATTTCATACCTGTATTAATTTATAAGTACAAGGGAATGTGTTTGGTGATTACGTCGACCTTGTACGGAGTTCAAACGCGCCCGTATTAGCGGGCCTGTTATTATTTTTTTGTAATAACGCAACAGATGTATATTTGTAAAATATTTCATTTTACAGAATGACATTTTTCTTAATTGTTTATGTTAGTATAGCAGAAGATAATATCATGCCTTTTTTAGACGCATATTTTGCCATTTTGCTTTTCCTGAAACCATTCTTAAATCTTTCGTCAACATAGTTTAATGCTTCTTCCGGCCACTCCTTCTTCTTTTTCTTTTCTTGGATTTCACACTTCAGTTGTCTTTCCATTTCCGAGCAGCTGGTTCACCGCATGAAGCACATCTGCTTTTCTGAGCATCAAATTTACTACATCCACACCTACGACAGTGTGTGTGCGACCTGACTTTCCTCTTATAAAAGCTGGATTTCCCCATCCTCATTTCGACAAACAAAAACCGAAAGGATTTTAATAACGTAACACCAGTATACGTGTCTTTAGGCAACACCTCTCATTTAAAAAAAACATGCTTTTTTTTGCAAAAATAATACAGTACATTTTATATTGATAATTTAATTATTATTAATATTTATCTGTAGAAAATAAAAGAAAAAGTAATATATAATTACATATAAAATCAACTCTTTAAAACAGTCGATTTATTCATCTAATGTTTTATCATATTCGCTGTTTTAAACCTCTTCCTTAAATCCAGCGTTTTAGGTCAGTGTTTAGTGTTACTTTTTAATTATAACGAATATCTGTTGAATTATTTTATTAGAATATATTTTCTTATTACAAACACAACTAATATATTTATTCAGAATAGTTTATATTTTTATGATTTTTTTTATTCGGTAAATATTTTTTTTTCAAAATAATCTCTTTCTAAATAATTTTGTTTAACATTTGTACGTTTTAAATCATCACGAATAGACTTTAGTTTTTCTTAAAATACATATATAACCATTTAATATTCAACTTAAATAATTATGCTGATTTGTTTATATATTTATAATAAATTCTTAAAAAGTTCTGATATATGATGTTTAGTGTTTATCCATTAAAAATATATGTGCGTGTAAAACTTGGATTTTCTTTTTACGTTTAACTTGAGTGCGTGTACGTGTCATTATTCTCTATCTAGTTGCTATTTACTCCCTTAACCCAAGTTACATTTGTGGTCTATTTGATTTTTTTCATGATCATCTAAATGTGCATATGCGTGTGTGCGTGTGTGTGTGTGTGTGTGCGTGTATGTGTGATAAATATATTTTATATACCTTTTTCAACTGCTTCGTTGATCTTGTCTCCCACCTGAGATTCATCTGTTCCTAGAAGGAAGCTGGAAACTGTTTGAACGAATATATTTCACTTCCAAAAGCACAGTCAGATGTTCATATATTTTTACTAACTTTTTTCGGTGTCGATCACTTAAGAAATGGCAATGCGAATCTTTTCTTGGGTTTCTTATTCTATCAGTATTCATTTTTGATACACGTCATCTCCGTCTTGCGCGGGGGGACGACCGTTAACCTGTTCGCTCTTCTTTACGTCCAAAGTCGAACTCCGACTCTATGTTCAACTAACTTTACCGCGTGCCAACCACATCCTTTCGGTGAATTATTTTTTTTTTTAACTTCTTGTGCCACTTGTCTATTTTATACGTTGATATGTTTTGACAAATTTTATCAAAATATAGCTTAACATCTCTTCCCTTGTTTACCTCGCCAGTTTGATAAATATATAAAAAGATGAAGATAGATATACAGCTAGATCGATTTTTTACGTAGGTGTCAACACTTATCAAGGCCGAAACGCCACTCAAGGATAAGGATAAAGTGTGTAGGACAATATAGTAATCGATAGTAATGGAAGTTCGGTAAATTTGTTAACTTAAGTGGGCACGGCTTATCAGAAACTTGTTCACGTTGGACTTGAAGACAACCATATTATAGACAGCGTGAAAGCAGGAAAACGGAAAACAATTCCACAGGCGTGCAGTTCTAAGAAAGAAGCTTTGATCATGGAATCTATGTTTAGGTTTAGGCACAGATAAAGAGTGTGGAAAATTATTGATAATGTTTTCAGCAAGTCTAGTGTTTCTTGTGAAAGTTTGGCGACGGGGGGACCATAGATTGAAGCTCAGTCGAACACTTCCCATGAAAATAACGATAAAGCAGAGACAAACTCGCAATTTTTTGCAAAGCTGGAATTGAAATACGAAAATGTTTAGAGTTTGCATTTTTCGCAAATTAATTTTACGTTCTGAAAAGGATACAGTTGTTTTCAAAAGAGTGTAAACATATCTATTACGCAGATAAAACCACGCCCTTTTAAATAATATATAAGACAAACGTATTATAACGAACACTTCTTTGAAAATACATAATTTAAAATCAAAATTTTAAATCCCGAAAGAAACTTCGTGTGAATTTATATATATATATATATATATATATATATATATATATATATATATATATATATATATATATATATATATATATAATCCGAATCTGAATAATTTGACGTAATAGAAAAAAAAAAAGCTTTAAAAATGATTATAGTCATTAGGTAAGTAAATATGTTCCATATATCACTTACTAAATTATTTATTATAACTTGTAGATATATTTTTAAAGAGTTTACATAAATTATCTAACATTATTAAAACATAACAGATTGAAGCGTTTTAATGATTCAATTAATTCTATCTATTTACTAAAACCAGTGAATAGTCAACCAGATAAAAGATAAAAACACTAGAGTCTAATTATTTTAATGGCACACATTAGACACAATATACTTTACTATCTGTAGCATTTTAAACAATTAATGACCGAAAACCATGTGTGAATCAGAACGTCTTGAATCACTCCTAAATGGAACCGGACATTACTAACCAGATTTGCTCGGAGCGTGAAATGGTGAATTTAGTAAACATAATCTTCAATAATTGTGTATAGTTTAAAGCACACCATCCACATTTTAAAGCCAATATTTTTCGTCGAAAGTGATACAAATATTTGGATTTCAATACTCGCATATTTGGCCTTTTGCCTATCAAGCACTATTAATTTAGTGTTTGTTTTTTCCTTATTTGTTTGTTATATTTATGATTTATACAGTAAAGCAATGTTTATAGTATGCAAGGAAAAACACTGCTAAATTACTAACGTTGAAAGATAGTTTGCTTAAGCGTAAAATGAGAGAGGAGAGAAGATACGGAAAAAGTGGTGGTAGATATTCAAATAAAAGAGTTCTTACCAATTTATCTTCATCCATTCTTATTCCGAAGACCTATACATTATTATGATATTAATCGTGCAGCCGAACTTTAAGAGAAAGCAACCCCGCACCTTACTCGGTGCAATTGTTCTTAGATCTATATCTTTCGATATGATAAATCAATACACGTTTGAATAAGTAGATAAAAATAGTACAAAACAACCGGGAATAATCAGAATCATTTTCCCAATTTGAAGCGTGTGAGGAATAAAAAAAAACTAGGCGAGAATCAGTGTACGCAGCTGGGTTTGGCAGATGTCGATCAAGACTAAGGATGGTCACTTTTGTGGCAGGAGCGAAAGGGTAGAAAGTAATTGGAAACTGTGTCACAATAAATTGAACAAATAAAAAAGCTCACAATAAACGTGGGTAATATTGAAATTATCTAAAAAGTAAGGAAAGTATGAATAACAATGTAAAAACTTTAACAAAAGAAAAAAAATCCGTGCACTATGGATATATATGCATACGTTTCGCATATATATATATATATATAATTTTTGTCATTCAATGAAGTAAAAACATTATGACGTGAAATGTTTGAGTTCCAGGAATGTACACATACATTTTTCTTATATATGCATGTAAATATAGGCATGTATGAGATTAACTATATGTAGTGCTAAACACAAACAACCTAAAATACAATAGAAGTATAAATGTAATAATATTTAGAATTTGTAATTAAATGATATGCATTAAATTAATATCGTGAAGGCATTTGAAAGAGTAAACATGATAACTATGCAAATCTAGCGACTATTTGAATAATATATATATATATATATATATATATATATATATATATATTGTATATATATTGAATAATATATAGAGAGGTGTGTGAGTATATACACCCACGCATATATGGATCTGCATATATATTTAATTTCCTGTATATATATAACTATATATATATATATATATATATATATATATATATATATATATATATGTATATATATCTACACACATATCTTCATGGTGTGTGTACATACGTATTAAGCGTTCTCCATATTCATATTTTAATTTGTACCTCAACATTTCTGACTGGAACTGACATTCTGTATTGCATTTGTATTATTATTATTATTATTATTATTATTATTATTATTATTATTATTATTATTATTATTATTATTATTATTTTTGTTATTATTATTATTATTATTATTATTATTATTATTATTACTATTGTCGTCGTCTTGCACATTGAGTTACATGTGTTTCTAATAGAAAATTTACGTCACGGACAATAATTGTGTAATGAAGTCGTGGAAAATTTACGTTATTCTTAAAGCAACAACTAGAAAATAATTAAAGTTAAAGGGAAAAAAATATGTTGTAGAAAAAGAATGTGCGTGTGCAATAATGATACGTGATAGTCTTTCCATTATTATTATCTTAAATTAGTGCAGAGGTGCAAATGTCGTAATAACAGAAAGTTATATTAATTTATTCTCATGTTTATTAGTTGTTGTTTCACGACGTGACGCACTTGATAGAGACGTTGAATTCCAGATGGGCATTGTCTTAAAATAGCGGTTTCATTCTTCCCCAAAACCGGCAAGAGACCTGTTTTCCAAAACTACGGATGGCAGTGCTTGCTGAGAATGCAGTTCGGAGATACAGAGGTCCTATCCGTTGCGCTTACCACCTGACGAAGGGCAGAGGGATAATTGGCCGAAACGTTTTTCCCTTTCCATTTCTGGATCTGAGAGTGATGGAATAGAATAGGCAAGAGAGAACGAGGGGTATGCACATTCCGACCAGGCTAAAATCCGGTCTATGTTAGAACTTTTTCACATGAATATTACATCAGAAAATTATTAAATAATTAATAACACTATTGCCCCTATATGCACTAGTATACTCAAGTTCAAAAATGACCAACATATATAATAATTATTAACTTTTTGGTTCCCCATTGTCTTCATCTCGACTTCAAAAAACACCCTGTCTATTTTTCATACACTCCAAACACAGACGGTAATCCTTTGAATCCTGTTTACACACAACCAATCTCATCTCATGTTTTTAGTTTTAAGGAATTTTACCGGAATCTCCTTATTTTATTTCCCAGTGAGATTGATGGGCTTGATGCTTTCGTTCGAAAATATATTGTCATAAAAGCTAGACTGCTTGAATAGGTCTGTACTTATTAAAACCAACTGGACGAAACATGCTCATAAGTGTGTAACATAACATTTCTAGAATAGAAAGTTTACTTTGCTCTACCTCATTATTGGTAATTTTTCCATTAACTTCGTTATATTTCATTGGTTTCCTTACACCTGGAAAATAACAAACGGCACACACACACAACCACACACACATATATGCGTGTGTGAGTTCGTCCGTCGAAACGACAATGATAGGGGAATCCATTATCAGTGAGTTCGTATATGACTGATAAGTCTTATCTTTGCTTGAAATTCCTATTGTAGTGGGAACAGGAAACCATAGCATATGTCGAGGATATCAAAACATTGCCCTTCCTCTCCTTTCTGCGCTTCTCTGAAGTAGCCTTTTGGTAACTTTCATATTTGCCGGCACTGTCATGGACAGCTGCCCGCGACTTAGCTCTATCTAAAGCTGTTTACTTCGATGATGACGTATAACCGTTGAAGTTCTTAAGTGATGTCGTTAGAGTGTATTTAAATCGTTTTCTTTCGTCGACGTGGGAGCGCTTGCCATGTTGGAGCTCAGCAAAAAGAAACTTCTTGTTTAGTCTGTAGTCTGGCATGCGGGATACATGACCAACCCAGCGAAATTGAATCTTCATCAGGATACTGTTTCACCTCCCTATTTGCAAAAGCACATCGCGGATGCACTCTCGCTCAAAGAGCTGCCATCTAATCGATTATATCATTATTAGGAAACGGCACAGGCGGGAGATATGTATAACTAAGACCATGTTTACAGCCGAGTGCTGGACAGAGCACCATCTCATAGTGGCTAAACTAAATCTGTATATCCAACCAAAGAGAAGACCCTACAAAGAAAGAGAGCTCCAAAACTATGCAATATCAACAAGTTGAAAACAAAAGCGGTCCAGTAATCTTTCTCTAAAACTCTGTCAGAGCGTCTGAACCCTCTTGAATAGGCATCCGAGATGTGGAAAAAGCATGGAAGACAGTACGCGAGACAATGTACACCACAGCCATAGAGAGTCTAGGGCTAGTTTGCAGGAAACACAGTGACTGGTTTGATGAGACCTACTTGAATGTTACCCAGTTGCTAAAGAAGGATCATTCTGCATATAAAACCCATATTCCAGATCGGGCCGCCAAGCTTTAAAAGTACATATGGAAGAGTTTGTGTAGTAACGTTGTGTTGAAGCTCAGACACATGCATGATTCTTGGCTAAGAAAGAAAGCAGACGAAATTAAAATAAATGAAGATAGGAACGACATGAAGAATGTCTATGAGAGTTTCACGGAAATTTATGGTCCAACGTAATCCAAATTATCACCTCTTCTCAGTGTAGACGAATCTAATCTCCTCATTGACGAGGTCCTGGATATGACCTTAAACTATATCCAATGGTGAGGCCCCAGCCAGCAGGTCTTCGGGAGTGTGCAGCCACCCTTTAATTGTCATTGCTCCCAGGTCCACGCTGACCCAGAGCGGTAGTAGCTGTTAGGGTCCCAAGTATTGGTTAAATAGAATACGACTTAAAAAAAAATATACACTATATTAAAAAATCGTTCTTCAAAATCACCATATTCGGCATTAAATAATCTGAAAAGGGTTGATATGCCGTAAAACAAAACAACCAAGAAACCTCACTGACAAATACGTGATTCTGAGGAGATAGAACATTTTAAAAGCGTACAAAACTGTCCCTCACCCATCAGTGATTAAGATATTGACTGCCTCCCCCAAACTACCGTCAACGAGAAATTGGTTGAACTCCCAACCTTAGAAGAGATTGAGAAAGCAATCCGCCTGTTATCTACTGGGAACGTACCTAGCTCAGATTCTATCCCAGCTGAGATATATAAAGAGAGCGGCAAGACCTTGACAGAAAAACGCCATCAACTTTTCCACATCAATTGACAGATGATGTACTTGCCCAATGCTTCAAAGATGTCTCCATCATACATATATACACTCATAAAAGTAACTACTAGGCTTGCACCAACCACCGGTCTGTATCCCTGCTGTGCATTACATGCAAAATACTTGCCAGGGTAATATCACAGGTTCATAGTTTATCCTGAAAAAAAACCTTTGGCCGGAGAGCCAATTTGGATTCCGTAATGATCCTGGCACTACTGATATGGTGTTTGCTAAAAACAAAACGTAACACTTTACTCCACCTATGTTGATCCGATCAAAACTTTTGTCAATGTACGAAGTCTCTGGAGAATAACGGAAAAGTATTGGCGTCCTACAAAATTCATTACCATCATAGTTCAGTTACATGACTGACTGATGGCCAGAGTGCAAAATTGTGGGGGGGGGCATCTGACCCTTTTGAAGTCACAAATGGAGTAAGGGCTGGTGATGTATGAGCCTGCTCCGGGGGAAAAAAACAATATGTAGAACCCAACATTTTGATCGGGGGACAAAGACTCAATGCAGTTAAAAAGTGAACATACCTTAACACTACGTTCTCCCGCAATGTAGTCATTGACGATGAAATCAACCCCAGACTCGCTAAACAAACATTGCGTTTGCCAGACTCAACAAAAATGTATGGAACAGTAGAGGCATCACAACCCTGACAAAGATCAAAGTCTATAAAGCTCTCATACTCACCACATTACTCTATAGATGTGAGTCGTTTGCTGTCTACCAACAGCACCCTAGAAAATGAAATAATTTCCACACCACCAGACTGAGGACACTGCTTGACATAGGCTGGCAGAAAAGGATACCAGACACAGAAGTCCTCACTCGTGCTGGACTCTCAAACACACACACACACAGACACACACACACACACACACACACACACACACACATATATATCTTAATTGTGGAGATTTTCTCAAATAAATACGATATTTGCATGAACTTATTGTTTGACAAGTTAACGACGCATGTTTTTTTAGTAAAATGTACGTTCTTTTAAAAACAACTAATTATTGTGTAGTAATTATATTTATATAATTATTTAAACATTAAACGAATGTAAAACTATACAATATCATCTATTATTTGTTTGGAAATATCTACATATGCCAAAACATATGCCGAATACTTGTACAAACGCATACAACCGCAAAAACCTAGCATAAAAATTCGCGAGTATTTTATTTTATCGAGGGCGATAGTGTCACAGAAATAGTGCTAGGAATCTCACACGCCTATTCTTTGTTTGATTTCATTAATTTATTGCGCTTACTTTTTTTCTGAAGTCGATTTGATTTCCGTGAATTACGTGCTGGCTTCAAGTAAATTAAATGCGGGTTCAAAGAAAACCATATATTATTTTCGTTTCGCATCTCTCCATGGTTTTTTAGATAAAATTCATTTTTTCATTTAATTTAGTCTTTTATTTTTGTGTTGCCAAAAAGTAGTGCCATGTTAGAAAACTGCGACCAATTTTTTTTTTTTTGTTCTTGCTTTCTCTATTTCCTCACATCGTTTCCAAAATTGCTGCAGAAAATCGAAGCTAAATTAATTTTCTTTTTTCGGTTGAAAAATAAAAATAAAATAGTAAAACGAATTCTTCGCGAAACACACACTTAGTACACGCGTTAGTTTTAAAGCAAGCTACACTTTTCTTTAATTCTAATCAAATAGCAGACGTATGTTGCGTTAGTAGGAAACTCCTCAGAATTCATAAATCATATGAATGACTCTATGCATTATACACCTAACATAGTATATAATGTCATTGAACCCTTTCAAAACATGTATATTAGTAGAAATATATATTATATATATATGTATATATATATATATATATATATATATATATATATACATATATATATAATTCATATATATATATATGTCTTAGCAGACTATGGATACCTTGCTTGCGCGTGAAATATTTTGTGGCAGGACGAATGGAAACAAATGGCGAGATAAGCGGAGTGCACCTACAGCACCTATAATTCCTAAATGGTCACCATCTAATATATATACATAAATATTAGTTTAAAAAAAAGTATCCAACAAAGTGCTCAATTATAGGGAACATCCTAAGATAAGGGCGTACTTATATTTTATATTTTGTTTACAGAAAGATTTTAGATGACACATATCATTGGTACTGTCGTTTGCAAACTCGATAATTAGGACAGTTTTAGATACCTATATCAAGCTGTCTTCAGCCAATACTCATCACCATGAGTATCTATGGAGTATCGCCGATGACGTGTTTTACACGTTAGGAGATATTTATATGCAAATTTTCTACGTGAGCAAGGATTTTTATGTCTTATTGATATCAATTCTAGTAATCGGTGTAAATTGTACCTATGATCTTCTTAGTTGTTTTGTTTGCAAAATATCAGTGTATTTCAATTGGGTATACACTCTAAAAAGAGTTTAATTAGCTTCTTTGTCTTACAAGTAAACAGTTGTTTACACGTAATTATATTTAAATATGTTCAAAACCGTTAATTGTGCACTAATAAAAATTAATAGAATAAATACATACAAAATTTATTAGTCAATGTTCTAGAAACAATGGTCATGTAAAAGACGGATCGGGTGCAATACACAGTTCTATAATTTTATTGATTTGTAGGGATAGACTAGCAGGATGTGATTCGGTGAATCAATTAATGAATGTTTCATGGAACGTTTTATGATTTACAGATGCGCCATTATATAATATAATAGATAAACAATTTTAGATGACCCGAAAATGGAATGTTCGATCGATATTTTGAATAGTAAGAATATGTCTTATTGGTCGGGTCAAAATGTTACACGTACATAAATAGACTTACGTTTGTTTACGGGGCAAAGTGTTTATATTCCGTTAAATCAATAAATCTTTTTTATGTTAGTCATTGGCTTAGATGTAACCTTAGCTTATTCCTATTATTGTATGAATATCTATTCAAATAAATGGTTGGCATATTTCCATTATTTAGGTATACACATTTCATTTTACTGCTATAAAATATTTTCATCAAATGCTACCATTTAAGTTAATTGTTATGTTAAGTAATAGGTGTTTTATCAAGTCTAGAAGTCACTAGCACAAATAGGTAGTATTACCCACGGCTATTGCTGGAAATTAAACAATTACAAATGTCGACGGTTGATAGCAATCCGGGCTGGGATCTTCATCGCTAAATGTTGGCATAAAAGACGAACCACCTAAACCAGCAATGTTTGCTCATATTTTTTTTAAATTTAAATTACGTCTAAAAATATGTGAAAACGTAAAAAAACCTTAGTAATAAACAAAATACACCTACATAGCAAGTGCGACCTTAAACATCAAAAGAAAGTAGGTTCTAATTTTCTCCAATAAATATATTAAAAAAATACTCTATTATCTCTATTCCCGGTTCACACATTTCTGTCCTCGCTGTTGATGCCATCACTTTTTTTTAATCAACACAAAATTATCAAATATAGGCAATCTAAAACGAAAGGCACAGCTAGCCAACAACTGGAGTTTTCCAGGAAAATTATTTCGGTTACTTTTTTACGCACATAATAATATCTGTGAAAAGTTTCAAAAATTGCTAAGGCGTGTTTATTGATAAAAGTGCGAAAGAACGAACGGATTAACGGACAAATTTTAATTTAGAGTTCGACTCTCCTGTTGTTGGGAGACCAGTAAAATGCTTACTTAAAATATGTAAAGAATATATTAACAAGGTAAACGTTTCTGTCACAAACATTTTATTTGATTTGACTCCTTGAATGGAGAAAATATCTTAAGTGTACTTCTTCTGTTGTGAAATGCTGTGAGATTTATTTAACAAATCTGTCCATGCAACGCCATACTTCATAACTCATATCGATTGGCCCTATATTGATTTTCTTTCGTATATTCCTCATATCTCTCTCTCTCTCTCTCTCTCTCTCTCTCTCTCTCTCTCTCTCTCTCTCTCTCTCTATCTATCTCCCTCTATATATATATACACATATGCGGATGTATATATATATATATATATATATATATATATATATATATATATATATATATATACATCTTTTTTAAGTATATATCGGTGTTCTTGCTTGCATTTGTGTGGTTGAAGTGTTACGTGTGTATGTGTGTGTTTATATGTACGTTCGTATAAATCTAGTGAATCTTACCCTCCTCAATGTGTGTTTAAGTCGTCATTTGCTATTGATTTATATGTGGTTTCTTTTTAGTCTTTTATTTTCCGTTTGATCACCTAATTCGAATAATAATGTCCGATTATCTCCATTCCATGCTCATACATATATGTCCCCGCTGTTGATTCACCTAACTTATCTATATTTCAAGCAATTTCGATTCTTCTTTTAAAATGCTATCGATTTACTACGGGCTATCCACGCAGATTAGCGAGCGTATTTTGAAAAAAAAAACAAACAAAAAAAAACAGAATCTGGGGCCGCACAATTTTATGTTCATCTGCCTTAAAAATGGCTTCATTTGTTTGTTAATGGTATTCCCACGGCAAGCGGATTGTCGCAAAGAAGAAATACAACGCTCTTCCCTGCTCATTATTTTACTGTTTGTGTTTTATTTTGAATGGGATTCAACTTGCACATAAAGGACTCCTCTTCGTATTGAATAGATTTAACACAAATGCCAATTAATATTGATACGCCGGCGTTTAGTACATTTGATGTATTACTTGAGTTTTATTCCAATAGACATTTGTAACGTAAGTTTCCATGGTCGCACATTAATTGTAATAAAACGCCGTTTAAGTGAACATTGAATATTTAAAAAATATTGCAATATGATGAAGTTTGTAGCGTTACTCATTACTTTTTTTATATAGAACGATATAAACTATAGAATTTGAATTTGCATTGTTTTTCTTTGCATATCATCTATTTTTACAATTTATCAAGCTCTGAATGGCAGTCGTTGGCAAGGGTCACATTTAAAATATCTAAATCTTAATCAAAGTTGCGATATTTTACAGAAAAATATAAATCAGAGAAAACATGTTCATTTAAATGCTGTGTAAAAATCAAGTTTAGGGAGTTTTTATTTTGTAAATAAAACATTTTTTCAAGAAATCTAAACCTTTCCTCAAGTTATTTTTGCTGATAACTCCCGTTGGTCGTTAGTTTCTTAATTTCCATATGAATCTTGATAGCTTGTATTATTTGGGTATACAACTACCCGTTAAATATCAGTTAATATATTGGCTACATTCAGTTATACTTTACACGTGCTTGCCAATGAATGTTCGATCAATATTTGTGGTAATATGACGTATGTTACTGCGAAAAATTAAATAACTATGCGTATAAGTTGATGATATTTAATTGTGCAATTCTCCTAGAGAAAACTAAGTTCCGGTTCTAAAATCGGTTCAGTTCCACGACATCAGCAGAAAAAAATGACCTAGTTCGTCAATAGACAAGCGAGCGGGATTGAACGTTGTTTGAATAAATATTAACATATGAATTCGACAATTAGAACTTTTGTATATACATACAATGTTCGTGTGTGAGTGTATGTGTGTGTCTGTGTACGTTGCCCGTTTCTTGTTGTTTAGGTGTAATATCACGTTTTGTATACTTAATCATGACATATTTTGATCCCACACTGTCACGTCATCCTTTAACACGCGTTGCCTCTACTTTTTCCATGTTTATCGCAAAATATGTGTGTACAAGCAATTCAACAATATGTGTTTTCTGTGTGCAGTTTGCTTTAAAAAATCTCGTCTTATAGAAGGCTGGTTTTAAAATATCTCCTGAATTACTTAGATGTCGGTTGTGAGGAATGGCAGGAAGATATTGATTATCTACCCATTAACAACCTCCGCGGCGCCCCGTCGTTCACTCTTCCGGGGTTTCTTCACAATAGCGCTCTCCGTTTGATATCTTTATTGAATAGGGGGAAAAGCCCGTTTTGTAGAAATGCATGCTGACACAGAGAATAGCCGACGATGTTTTTTGAAAACATGAAACGATTCTGGACAAGCAAAAAGATATCGAATGAATATTGAATGATTTTCGCAACCCAAGTCCTCATTGACAACATTCTTTTCACATATAAAAATTGATTTTTTTTAAATTATTTAATTGAATACTCGCTATAGAATTAAGATTATGATCTACTTAAGGCGTATCATAATTTCCTTTAGAAATGGTCGCTTATTGCTTTACTGACATTTTTTTCGTGATCTTTATGAACAAACGAATACAATGAAAAGACTTCAGCTTTACTAGCATTTCTATGAATTACCATATTTAATAACAAACATTTATTTAAAAAAGCTGTTATTATGAAATAAAAGTCAATATATTTATCTTTATATAGAAACAAGATTTGAAAAACTATTTTCTAAATTACGATAAGCATATTTTCAGCAACATTTATTAGAATAGGAAATAGAATAAGGCAACCGAAAACTAATTTTATAAATGACTTCATCTTATGATAAGTTTATTATCATGCGTGTATGAGATATGTCTAGGTGACAACACCGACTAAATTAGCAAATACCGGAAGCGAAAAACTGAGGCGAACATTACAGGCTTCCATAATAAATTATCTATTTTATTAGTCAATTTAAGTAATACAAGATTGACCTAATATAAAGAGGCCTTGAAATAAGATCAGTAACACTAAGCTATGAGGAACGAAAATACGAATAAAAAACTTCTAGTTGTTTACTTATAAAAGCATCATATCAAATAGATAAATCCTCACGCATTTTACTTTGTTTATATTTTTTTATATTTTTTTATATTTATATTTTTGTTTATATTTTTTATATTATATATATATATGTATATTTTGATGTGACCCGTAGGTGATATAATATGTAGAAATTGTATGAATTGGGAGAGTGTTGTGACATTAGTAAACGCGGAATCAGTAATTGTAATGTCCTTTTCTTAGCTGAATTTATTATAATCGAAACGTAGAAAGGTGTCATGTAATTTCGTCAACATACATTTACATAAGTCCATACACAAACACATATATATATATATATATATATATATAACTACTTCATTTACTCACATAGAATTAATATACGAAAGTATAGATTTATGCGTAAACTTTAAGCATTTACTTCAAGAAAATTAGCGATAATGTTGGCAAATTGAAACCTAGAGAGGCATAAATTCTGTTAAAGACCACAAATGTGACTTTAATAATAATCCCAGCACCCGCCTGATAAACCCAACTAAACGAGAAATAGGAGGAATTAGCAAAACTATACTTTCTAGAGTAAAAAAACAATTCAAACGAGACCTAGAATTAAACCAGTGGGCAAATACTACCGAAGCAATCACCTGGTTTAAAAATATAGAACACAAAGATGAATGTACGTCTATACAGTTTGACACTATATACTTTTATCCCTTGATATCCGAAGAACTTTTTAACGTTGCCCTAGAATTTGCCGAGGCATACACTGGTATATCCTCGGAAGAAATCAACCCCATTCAAAAATGTAGAAAATCAGTTCTAATAAATAACAATGATCAATGGATAAAAATTAAAATGAGAAATTCGTTTGATTTGGTGATGGGTGCCAGAGATTCTGCAGAGGAATCAGATCTGTTGGGATTATTCATTCTATATGCCCGCACAAGCATATTTGATACTACGGATATCGGCCTATATAGAGATGACTGCCTAGCTATAATAAAAATAGTCCAACAAAGCCAAGGGAGAGAACTTTAAGAAAATGATACACAAGGAAATGAAAAAAATTAGGCCTAAAAGCAGACGTATCAGCTAACATTAAAATAACAAACTTCCTGGATGCCACGCAAAACTTAGATAAAAAAAAAACATATGCACCATACTTAAAAGATAACGCTGCTCCAATTTACGTAAACCTTAAGTCACATCACCAACCATCATTTATAAAACACATTTCTAACTTGATCGTAAGTAGACTCAGTAATAACTCAAGCGATGAGAATGCATTTAACAGGTCAACCAGTATCTACGAAGCATCCCTAAAAAAAATTTGAAAAAAATATCCATTTCAAATATAAGCAACAAACACCAACTACTATAATGAAATCAAAAATAGAAGAAAAAGAACTATAATTTGGTAAACGGTCCCATACAATCAAATGTAAAAACAAAACTTGGCAGGAAATGTCTAGATCTTATTGAAAAACACTTTCCCGCAATCAACCCCTTACACAAAATCATCAATAAAAATACCTTAAACTTATCCTACAGTTGTTGCGAAAATTTAGAGATGATAATTAAAGCACATAATAACAAAATACTAAATAACAACAATGTAAACAAGAACAAAATAAACAATAAACAAATAGACACCATGACAAAAATAAAACCAACACTAGCAGAAATAATAATAATAATAATAATAATAATAATAATAATAATAATAATAATAATAATAACAAACTAACCCCGGACAAGAACAACCATACAATAAATAAAAATACTAATAACTTTGCCCAGTTCAAAATAAATGTCTAACAAAGAGTGTAGTTTATCAGGCAACGATATCTGCGAAAGAAACCCCGAATAACAATAAATATTACATAGGCATGACTTCCTTAGATTTCAAAACCCGATAATATGACCACAAAAGTACATTCAACAATAAAAAAGCACCGTATAAAAACAACACAAGCGAATACATACTGGGAACTGAAAGAAAGCGGACATTCGCCGGTAGTCGAATGGAAAATAATAAGACAAGCTACCAACTGTAGGCATTTAGACGATCCATGTAAATTATGCCTTCATCAAAAATTTGCTATCCTGTACTTTAAAGAATCCCAAAATCTATAAAACTGTAGGAGAGAAATAGCCAATTACTGCGTTCACAAAATAAAACTTACTCTAGGATAGCGATACAAAATAGCTTTTAAACTAACAAAAACAATAGAAAATAAACAAATAAATAAATTAAATAAACATGAATATACATAAACGATCACACATATATGTGTGTATATATATATGTATATATATGCGCATATACGTATGCACACATATGTATATATATATATATATATATATATATATATATATATATATATATATATATATATATATATATATAAAGAAAAGGTATGCCTTAAAACACTAACCTAGTTCTAAAACAGATCCTTTGTGCGATAAAATGCATGCCAATTGGCTTATAGGAAGGAGCGCGGTGGATACTAGAAAGCTGATTGGCAAACAAAAATCCTCAACAGGAGAGGACCGTATAAAAACGACAAACAACCGATCCCGCATTTTCCAATCCCTTCTCTCTGATGAGAAGGAAAGCATTTCTTCGAAACTCCGCGGCTTAATGACTATTCACTTATTTAGTGTTTTCTTTGTCAGAGTAAATATGTTTTAACTCATTTCAAATTGTTTTAACATGTTTTATAAACTGCTTGCTCGTATATATATATATATATATATATATATATATATATATATATATATATATATATATATACGGATGTGTGTGATGTAATATATATATATATATATATATATATATATATATATATATATATATATATATGTATATATATATATGTATATAAAATGTGTGGGTTCATGTTTACGTGTGTATGAGTGCAAGCCTTCAAAATACAAATTGCTATTCTAAGGGTTGGTTAGGATCCTAAACTTTGTAATAATACATTTTCTGGATAATGAATGGCTTAGTGGTTCTTCGTTTTATATTACACGGTAATGGTGCATATACATTAAAAATAAAAAAAAATAAATTAAGACAGCTACTGCTGAGACAAATACATCCTATCCACATGACAAATCTTATTCTGCTGGTTTCGTCATGCGTAATATATTTTAGATCATCTTCTCATTAGCGTAGATCATCATTTTCTTTCTATTAAGCAAGATCGAAGAACTGGTGGTACAAAACTTTCAATTGATTGTTTTACATCAGTTGAGAGATTTTGCCAATGTAACCTCAGAATTGAGATCGACCATTAGTAACATAGCTCAAATTATCTAACACTTCCATGAATAGAAGCCCGTTGCAAGGAAGCAGACATATACGCCATTGTACAGGTTTGCCGATAGTGATTTCCAGTTTCCTATTTATACAATTTCGTAGCCCATTATAAATATTTGTCCCATCTGATAAAAATACATGAACAGAATCACCAGATTTTGGGTCTTTAATTACAGATAATATATCTTGTGACATGCAACCTGCCTCATTTCTGATTGTGGAGAAATATACTCAAACGTCTAGAAATGCAATAATAACGTAGTTATCGTTATTACACAGTGCCTTTATTTTTGTTTCTTCATCAATTCTATCCTGGTTTTATCAATTTTGGCAGCAATGTTTGATGTTCACTTTCCCATCAGAATGCATTACTTATATTCTATTAACATAAAAAAAAATTAACTAAACAAATTATAGGAGCTCCGCAGACAAGGATACACTTATTTTCTTTTGCTCAGTTTATTTATGTTCCTGCCTAATTACAACATCGATGTTGGCCATACTTTCCTAGCGTACATTACAGTTTACAGTGCAGAATCGATATATCTACTTTGAAGTTTTGTAAGTTCCCTGTACTTTTAACATACCTCAAGATAACCTATAACCTAAAAATACAATTAACACGACATGCAACCGCAATTTTTTGCAAACCTTACCGCGATATATGCTTTAAAGTATTTTCAGGTTAAAAAAACTTGCCTTGGGTATAAGGTACACACTACCATTTTTATTCAGATTACAAAATAGGCCCATTTAATAAAATTCTGGACTCGCCCAGTTTTAATAAAGAAATTATATCACATATGAGTTTACTTTATTCAATTTAAAAAGGTTGTTACTGAGATACAGGTTCCAATTAGCAGTTTGCATTAGAAAATCCTGTTTAGGTTTATACGATTAAAATTATGTTTATAAGGAATTTTAATTCTTCTGTATAAGGAATTTCGTTTCCATTGATTTTTATGTTCAGTCAGTTTTATCACCACACATACGTAAACCTACGCTCACAACATTGTGCTGGTGCTACCAGATCAGGCTGTCTACTGACTTCCTGAGATGAAACGCACCTACATAGATGTCTTTGTTTTTTTATTCCCTTTTGCAAAACTTAGTCATGTTCTGCGAAAACAAAAACAAAAACAACATTCTCCTCCCCCTCCCCTCCCTCGTTTTCTTTTTCCTTCACCTCCTCACCTTTTTTTTTTTTTTTTTTTTTTTTTTTTTGCCTAGTTGGTAGGGCGATAGAACATACCAACTGCCCCCCTGCAGAGGGTAAAAATCCTTCAATGGGACCACCAGTTGACCGTTGGTGGCAACCCGTAATGCATTAAGAACGGGATCCTGGTGGTTGAGTGGAACATGCCTAGGAAATAATAACATGATACTACAACACACCACTTTGGCCCTTACTAGGCTAGACGGGAGGTTGGATAGGCCCGATCCAATCAATCGGTTGGTCATGACAAGCACTAATTCAGACAATCCAAACAAAAACACACTAACACTCAACATAAACAATAAACTGAATTAATAAGCGATGGCTGAAGGGTCAATCAAGCTGGGAAAAAGGTAACCATCAGGAATAATAAAAATACAGGGAAATCCCATACTTGGGTGGGCATAACCATATATTGTGAATGCTTGGAAACCTCCCCATGTTTGAGTATACCAGCTATGTAGCCCTGGAGAACCGAGGCGAATGGGATTTACCCCCTCATAGTTCTTCCCCATAAGGGGCTCCGAGGAGGGTGGGGAGCATGGCTGATGAATTTTTCAAAAATTATTATGAATACCAAAAAATCCAAGAGACCACACACAGAAATTGACTCTGACAGCGACAATGAAGATACAAACTTTCCAAGATTCATCGTGCTAGAAGCAACGTCTAATATACCGTTAACTAAAATGTCACCCTTCATTATCCAAAAGGTAATATCAAGCAAAATAACACCTAAAAATGTCAAAAAATTAAGGAATGGTACCATATTGGTAGAAGTACTAAATAAAAAACAGGCCAAAACTCTACTTCAACTACAAAAATTGCATGAAACAAACATCAAAGCTTATCCACACCAAACACTAAACTACTCCAAAGGAGTCATAAAAAACCAGGAAATCTCCGTCTGCACAACAGAAGAAATCAAAACAGAACTAAAAAACCAAGGGGTCACAGATGTAAAAAGAATCACATTTAAAAAAAAAGGAGAGGTAATATATACAAACACTTATATATTAACATTCAATTATCCTCAAATACCAGAGACCATCAATATAGGTTATGAAAGAACGAAAATAGAACAATACATCCCAAAACCTTTACAATGCTACAACTGCCAAAAGTTTGGACATAATAAAGACCAATGTCTAAGATTCTTCACATGTGGAAACTGCAGTGAAAAAAACCCAGACCACGATGAAGAAGACTGTCCAAATAAAACCAAATGCACAAACTGTCAAGAAGAGCACCACTCTCACTCAAAACAGTGCAAAATATATAATCAAGAGAAGGAAATAATAACAATCAAATATCAAAAAAATATAACCTTCCAAGAAGCCCGCAAAGAAGTCACAAATCGCACCAAAAACTCATATGCCACAATAACCCAACAAGCAAACAAAATGTACAACTACAATGAACTAAACCTTGCTCCAGAAATTGCAAACCTAGCAAAAGAACTAAAGAACATACTTGAAGAATTAAAATCTTTTTTATCAGAACTGAAAATAAACTCCAACAGCCAAATAAAAGTCAGAAACGAACAACCCAGTATAAAAGAAAACGAAACAAAGGAAATCAGAAAAACTTCCATCAATATTGAGGAATCAATCCCTAAAGAAATGAAACCTCCTCAATTATCAAAACGTGAAAGATCCAAGTCACAAACAAGGACAAAAACAGATGTTAAAAATAAACACACAACAACAGAAAAAATGGAAATAGAACAGAACAACAAAAAAACTACCCCCAAAAACAAAATGACAAACAAAAAACAGAATTAGTATTAATTGAAAATGAAAATAAATTTGAACTAGTTGAAACTGATAGCCAAAAAAGACAGTCAAGACAAAGTAAATCTAAAAGTCCCAGACCAAAACCCAAAAAAAGCCTCTCACCAGAAACAAGAAACAGACCATCCACTTCCAAAAGAAACACCCAAACTAACATCGAAACTATGGACGTAGACATAAACACCAACAGTCCAAAACCAAAAGAAAATATAAACCATGACTAACAAAATCCTACAGTGGAACATAAGAGGATTAAAAATTAATATCGAAGAAATGCAAATACTTATCAAATCCTTATGTCCTGCAATAATTTGCCTACAGGAAACACACTTAAAAGAAAATGACAAAATTAACATAAAACACTACTCAATATACAACCACATAAACAAATTATCATGCAAAGCCACCGGTGGATCATCAATACTGATAAACGAAAACATTCCACACAGCAAAGTGAACTTAAAAACAAATATGCAAGCTGTTGCAATAACTGCAACACTACACAAAACAATAACCCTATGCTCACTCTATATACCACCAAATGAAACAATAAACGAAACTGAATTAAACAATATAATCAAACAACTACCTAAACCTTTTCTACTGTTGGGAGACTTCAATAGTCATAATATATGGTGGGGCAGTAAAAACAACAACAAAAGAGGCCAAACCATAGAAAAAATAATTAACCAAAACGATCTATGCCTACTCAACAACAAAGAGAATACATATATGCACCCACCAACGGGAACCCTATCAGCAATCGATATAACACTATGTGACCCAACTATATACATGGATTATAGCTGGAGAACACATAAGGATGCATGCGGAAGTGACCACTTCCCAATCATAATAGAAAACGAGAATCCCAAGCCAGAAGACAAAACACCCCGCTGGAATTTACAAAAGGCAAATTGGGAAAATTTCCAAAATACATGTCAATACAGATTAATACCTGAAGCGAATCCTGACTTAGAACACATCACATATTTCAGCAACACCCTACTCACAATAGCCGAGGAGAACATACCAAAAAGTTCCACTACTACAAAATATAACAAACCCTGGTACAATAAAGAATGCAAAGAAGCTATAAGAGCCAGACGTGCAAACCTAAGGAAATTTAAAAACAGTCCAACGAAAGAAAATTTGGACACCTATAAAAACAGCAAAGCCAAAGCACGGAAAACTATCAAAGAATCAAAACGGAACTCGTGGAAAGATTATGTAACAAAAATTAATCAAAACACAAAACCCAAAAAAGTATGGGAGATGGTCAGAAAAATAGCAGGAAAAATACAAAGAACCCTATTAAACACCTTATATGCGACAACACAAAGATTACCGACAAACAAAATATCGCAAATAAATTAGCAGAACAATTCTCAATGAACTCATCATCAAAAAACCAAAATAAAAAATTCCAAGCTATAAAGAAAAATGAAGAAAAAATAAAAATAAACTTCAAATCAAAAAATGAAGAAAACTACAATCAATTATTCAACAGTGCAGAACTAGAGGAGGCAATAAACAAATCTCCCGATACAGCAGTCGGCCCCGACGAGATCCATTATCAATTCCTCAAAAAACTACCAAAACCATCACTGGACTACTTATTACAAATTTACAATGAGATATGGATAACTAACAACATTCCAAAAAACTGGAAGCAGGCAACAGTAATCCCAATACCCAAACCAAAAAAAGACCATACAAACCCAACAAACTACCGACCCATTGCACTAACTAGTTGTTTGTGCAAAACTTTTGAAAGAATGATTAACGAAAGATTAAATTGGTACTTGGAAAGCAAAAATCTAATTACAGAAAGCCAGTCGGGTTTCAGGAAAAATAGAAGCCCCACCGATCACTTAATAAAACTGGAAACACGCATAAGAGAAGCATTTGCAAAAAAAGAACATCTAATAGCAATTTTTTTTGACATGCAAAAGGCGTATGACACCGCTTGGAAATACGGAATCCAAAAAGACCTGTATGAACTAGGACTTAGGGGTAGAATGCCAGAAATTATCAGAAATTTCTTAACAAATAGAAACTTCCAAGTACGGATGGACAACACTTATTCAGTCCAAAAAGATCAAGAAATGGGGGTCCCCCAAGGCAGTATCCTGTCTGTCACCCTCTTCAACATTAAAATAAACAATATCATAAAAAACATAGACCCAGGAATTGAAAATGCCCTATACGTGGACGACCTACTTATATACTACCAATCTAAATATATACAAACAGCCGAACGCAAACTACAACTCTGTCTGAATAAAATAAACAAATGGGCCATAGAAAATGGATTTACATTCTCAGAGGAAAAAACTAAATGCATCCACTTTTGCAAATTACGAAAATTCCACCACGACCCCAACCTGAAACTGGATAACAAGAACATCCCACTTACCGACCAACATAAATATTTAGGTATTATATTTGATAAAAAATTGAACTTTATACCGCATATAAAATATTTAAAAGCAAAATGCCAAAAGACAATGCAATTGATCAAAGTCCTAGCACACACCGATTGGGGTGCAGACAAAGTCACATTATTAAAATTATACCAAACTCTAATCAGATCTAAAATGGACTATGGATGCTTCATCTATGGAGCAGCAAGGAAGTCCTACATAAAAGAACTAAATACAATCCACCATCAAGGATTAAGATTAGCCTTGGGAGCATTTAGAACCTCTCCAGTAGAAAGCCTCTATATAGAGGCCCACGAGCCTCCACTGATTCTAAGACGACAGAAGTTAGCGCTACAATATTACCTAAAGCTGGTATCAAGTCCAACAAATCCTGCATATCAATGTACCCTTCACCCACAATACACACATCTCTTCAACAAGAAAGAAGATATCAAGCCCTACAGCCTCCGGATAAAAAACCTTCTCACAGAAGCCCAAATGGACATTACAAAAATACATAAATATAACAAATCAAAAACTCCACCCTGGATGATCAAACAACCACACATAATATTAAAATTAAATAAATATCCCAAAACGAAAACCCACCCATCAACCTTCCATGAAGAACTACTTATCATCCAGAATACATACAAAGAATATACACAAATTTACACTGACGGATCAAAAGATGGAGATAAAGTAGGATGCGCAGCCATCCACAAAAAAATAAAACTAAAGAAAAGGCTCCCAAACGAATCTTCTATTTTCAGCGCAGAAGCAACAGCCATAGATTTGGCACTGAATATAATAACCAATGATGACCATCAAAAATATATCATATTTACTGACTCACTTTCGATACTCATATCTCTAAAAGAAAAAAAAATGACAAACCCACTTATTACAAAATTGCTAAACAAAATAGATGCCATAACCATGAAAAAAAACATTATCTTTTGCTGGATACCAAGCCATATCGGCATATACATGAATGAACAAGCAGATAAGGCAGCAAAGGAAACTCTGCAACAAAACCACATAAGTGGAAAAATCCCCTATACAGACCTAAAGACTAAAATAAACACATTTTTGAAGAGAAAATGGCAAGAAAACTGGAGCTCATGCACCAAAAACAAACTATTCCAAATAACACCAAATATTGGAACGAGAGACACCAAAAAGTTAACAAGAAAGGAAGAGGTAGTAATGACCAGACTGCGAATAGGTCACACTCACATCACCCACTCACATCTACTAAAAGGGGAGGAGACACCAAACTGTATAACGTGTCAAGAACCCTACACAATACACCATATACTGACAAACTGCATTGACCTTGAACAAATCCGAACAAAGTATTACCAAGAAAAAAATCTGAAAACAATATTAAACAAGATTGATCCCCAAAAAATTATCAATTTTCTGAAAGAAACTAAAATATACTCAAAAATATAAGGAAAGACCCCCCCCCCCAAAAAAAAAAAAAAAAAACCTTAAGAAGAACAAACCAATATTTAACACAACATAACGAACCTTTCGGCATTAAATGACCCCAAAGTGGTTGATATGCCGTAAAACAAAACAAACAAACAAACAAACAAACAAACAAACACAACATTGTGACGACAACTGTCTTATTATTGGTTTTGTTATTAATATCAATTCCAATAATATATCAAATTAAATACTGTAAGAAATATCCATATACGCCATTACATAATTTACATGCATACATGTTTATTTTTTAGTGAAATTGGACGATATTCGATTGAGAATGCAGACAAACATGTTATTGCTAATGACAAATGCAAAAAACGCCCCCCCATAAAATTAATTTTTCACCACACACTAATGTGCCTGCATGTCAGTAGTAAGGCAGAAAAAACAGTCTGAAAACAACAAAATTGGCGCTTAAAAAGATAATTATAACTTTAGTTGTAAATTTTTATTGAGACAATGTATTCAAGTAAATTTATTCTGTAGTAGTGTTGGTATCTATTCAATAACCGCCTCGGTACGGGTCCAGAACGGAGAGGCTTCCTTTTCCATGAGCACCGGCGGAAGCTCGGCGAATACTCGATAGATGGCAGCTATCAGGATTGCTTTGGTGTTATGGGAGCTCATTATTGTAGTTTTAGTCACGTATAAGTAAACGAAGTAGTCAAGCGGGTTCAGGTTTACGCAGGACGGGGCCAATGAAAGAGGAGTATCACGTAGTAGCACCCCTTCTGGAGTGAAGACTAGTGTTTCATTTACTTGTAGGCCTGCACCGAGTGATACTGCCACGTACAGGGTCTAATTCTGATCACTGATAAATAAACAATCATATACAATAGCCATAGAGGATACTTTTTTAAATTTAATTTTGTACAATAACGTATGATATTAAGTAAATAAGGATAGAAGTCAGGAGTATTATTTTTTCCCGAAAAGCGCATTTTGCAAAGAGTTAACATTCAGAGGATTTATCAATTCACATATATTACTCGATCACGAGAAGATCGCATATAGTTACTAATTATTAGAAATATCCAACCATCACGTAAAGGCACGGATTGCCGTTACTTAACCTCCCTGATCTTAAGAGAACACACATTTCATAACTATTATTGTATATATTTTCTCATGCATACATGATTTCAGAATATGAAATATTTCATTTCATATTACAATTCAATTATGTATATCGCATCTCAAAATCTAGATTCTCTACTCTTACTCTGCCTCAATTTTTCTCTGCCTCTCTCTCTTTTCATATGAATATACCTACACACACACATCCACACACACACAGACACATATATATATATATATATGCGTGTTTGTGTTTGTGTTTTTGTGTGTGTATGTGTATGTGTGTTTGTATTTGTGTGTGTGTGTGTGTATGTGTGTGTGTGTGTGTCTGTGTGTGTGTGTGTGTGTGCATTTAAAAATTATATTCCAGGTGACATGAAATTAGAAATTCCAGACTTCGGAATTAATTTCATGAAATATTAATCATTGATTCAATTCGAATGCTTGGACTTCCATGTGGGAATACAAGACCGTTGCTTAATACATAGACTTATTCAGACAAATAACATTTCCGACTCACTCAAATGACGTGGGATTTAAAAGTTTGCTTTGATAACATTTTCGCTTAAAAATTAATTGGAATATTATTGGAATATAAATTGAATTTCCGTACATACAAAAGCGATGAGTGTTGTTGTAAAAAATTTCACAATTGCAAATGAAACATATACTTCATATACGTCTATTTTATTTTGAATGTTAATTCTTCATCAACTGTTATTAATGCTTACATATTTATTTTATAAAGCACCTGGTATCTTGCTTTTCTTATTTTAATTTAGTTCACACTATATAAATTTATATATTCGACACTTCAAACTATATATGTTCATCCTTTTATCTGCCTGAAACTAAAATGTAAGAAGTGTCTATTATTTTGTAGGATGCATTATTTATACTTCGTATTTTAGGTTTAAGAAAGGTTTGCTATTTTCTAGTCGGTAGATTTCAAATTCAAATTCTTCTTTGATGGCATATAATAGTTTTAATTCAAATTCATCTATGATGGACATATAATAGTTTTAATTTTGTATATAATAGTTTTAATTTTGCATATAATAGTTTTAATTTTGCATATAATAGTTTTAATTTTGCATATAATAGTTTAATTTTGCAAACCTTTCAGTAAATAATGTTTCTGTGTTCTTCTTGTAAAGCAATGAAAATAAAGAGGATAAGAACAGCATCGCCACACAGGAAAGAATAAATATTGAAAGTCTTTTTTTTTATTTTTTATTCAATTTTCACCCCAAACAAGGCACAGTACCACTTTGAAGCAGGGGGCTACTATTAGGGAATTAATTAGCGGGGTCATTATGAAGGGAGAGGAGTAGAAAGATGTTTGTTAACCATACACTTGAACTTCTTCATATAATTGCAGTTGGGAAAGCAGAATCCCGGAAGGGAGTTCCAAAGACCCGCAGTTCTGGGGAAGAAACTATTGGAGTAAAAGGCCTTATTGCACCTATGGATCTCTACTGTAAAGGGATGAGACTTAGTAGCTTGTCGGGTTTGTCGGGGGTAGTTACGTCGGGGAGGTACAAGTGTTTGCAGTTCGTCAGAGTATTCACCATTACAGTATTTGTAGAAAAGGCAGAGGGATGCAACATCTCGTCGATGGGACAGAGGTTGAAGCCTAGATGACAGTTCAGGACCTATCAGGTTGGGGACTCTCTTTTGAACCCTATCCAGGAGCGAGAGACAAGCAGCAGTATGCACCAGCCCAGATGTTACAACAGTACTCCATACATGGGCGAATGGTTGCCTTATAGAGGTATAGGATACTGGCAGGCGTAAGTAGTTTTCTAGCACGGTAGAGGGAGCCAACCTTCCTTGCAGCAGCCTTGGCAATGCTCTCAATGTATCTATTCTAGTTCATAATCCCTGTAAACGTCAGGCCGAGGAGTTTAAAAGAACTACTTTCAGGCAATGTGTTCTTGGCCGTTGTTATTGGTGATAGAGAAGGTTTCTTGTAGTTATTGAAGGAAACGCGCTTAGTCTTAGCAGCATTGAATGAGACCAACCATTTTTGTCCCCATTCCACTATTGATCGGAGCTAATCCTCTAGTGGTTCTGCCATTTCCTTGGATATATGTTCATTTGTTTTCCCCTCATATCTATTATAGAGAGCGGTGTCATCGGCAAAGATACCCATCTCCGAAACAATTTTATCAGGGTGGTCGTTTATGAATATCAGGAATAATAGAGGTCCAAGGATAGACCCCTGAGGTACTCCCGCATTTATGTCATATTGTTTGGGTGTACGTCCGTCGAGGGCAACTTTGATTTTTCTATTACTTAAGAAGGATTTAATTACATTATGAATTCTTCCAGTGATTCCATCGTAATCATCATTACCATTCTCCTCCTCCTCCTCATCATCATCATCATCGTCATGATGCAGCCCGCCAGTCTTGACAATCATTAGTTGGGGCCTCGATGCTTTACCTTTCGATGGTGGCGTAGTCCTCTTTCTGTGCGTGACGGTCGTTCACAGGTACCGCTTATATTGCCGGTACTTATTCAGATACGCTTTTATAGCTTATCAAAGGAGACACATGCGCTTAGGTTTCAGCAGCTTATTTTTTGTCAGAACGGTTGTCAGTGCTTTAAGTGCTTTCAAGATTTTGCAGCTTTCAACAACATTTAGCAACTCACCTTTATTGCAATTATTAGCTCTTGGGGGTCTTGCTATCTGGTGAGGGCTGATACCTCACTTTTGCCTTTATTATGTTTATTTGTAAGGCGATATTTCTGGCTGTTTAAGAGAAAGCATCAACTCTCCTCAGGATCTGTGCTTAGTCGTGAGCTTTCAGAGCAGTGTTGTCTGCTAACAACAGTTCTGTTATGTTATTGGTCTTGGCATTCACTCTTGCAAAGTTGAACAGTTTCCCGTGGAAACGCGTGCGTGGGAAGACACCTTCGTTGATGTTTTGAAGAAGGTGAATTAGGACGGTTGTCAGAAATAGGGTAGACATTGCTGGGGCTAGTATGCGCGCTTGGTTGGCGACGTGGTTTGCTTACTATGCAGACCCCCTTGTGATTGTTCAATATTGTTCAATAGCTATCTCCTGGGTCTGCCTAAGGCTGAATATCGTATTTTTTGTAGATGTTTAATGCCCGAATCCGCACTTTGATTCGGTTAGACCCTTTTTTGCCAGTTTTGCTAGCACAGTTGAACCACTTTAACCATTATATTCCCGGCAATGGTAGTTGCTGCATTCTTGTTTGTTACCTTTGTTTAAATAGATTGAGATAATCATGCCCACTCTGAATTCTTGTGGCAGCGTCCACTGATGCCAGCATTTTGCTAATAATTAGTGCAGTTTTCTAATGAGTTTTTCTAGGCCGAACTTATATACTTCAGCTTATATACCGTAAACTCTTGGGGATATTAGTTTAGTTAATTGCTTTCCTTAATTTGCCAAGAGCTGGTGTGTCATTCATGTCCATCTGCTAGAGGAAGAGTATTAGTTGCCTGCCTTAGATCTCTTCATCAGTATTAGATTCTACATTCAATAATGTGAGATATACGTTTACAATATTTGAATTTAGTGTTTTGTAAATGTAATGTGTCGGTCTGTTTATAAGGTGTTACTACAAGGACTATACCGTTTTTCGGTGATTATAAGACACCTTCAGATTTTCTGCTTCGCTTGCTTCTGCAAAAAATCTGAAGGTGTCTTCTAATCACCGAAAAACGGTATAGCCCCAGTACTAACACCTTATAAAAAGACCGACATACTACATTTACAAAACTCTAAATTCAAATATCAACCTTTTTAAGCCACTAGTTTTTTTTTCAAATTTTCTTAGCTTTTTCTCGACAATTACCCTAATTTTGTCAGCTTCTTTGTCTTCCTCTATTCTGGTTACTTAGTTGCAATTTTAGCGAGTTGTTTTTTTTATCGATTGCATTTGTTGCTCATTCTTGTTGAACTAGTCCGCATTTCGCTTCATTGTTTTGCTAAGTGAATCTGCCAGAGCGGCGAAGGCAGCCCTGCTTGGCCAGTCCAACGTTTATTCCGGTGAATTCGAACTACTAGTTATATCTTTAAATGCAGAATTGATGGCAAGTTGTAGTCGATGTTACCACTTTCTATCTCTGAGTGTTACGTTGCAAGCCTTAACTTTGGCGTTATTTCCTCCTTGCTGTACGCAGGTTTTCTGGTAAACTTCGAGAGAATTGATCTGATAGTTGTCTGTAAGCAATCTGGTCCGTTCATAACTGTTTTGTTATTGAAATCTCTAAGGTATTTCCTCCGTGTGATAACATTTTTTTCTTTGAAGTTACTGTGTCTACTGTGAAGGTATCCTGGTTTAAATTTTGTACATTTGCAGTAATTTATATTAAAAAATCAAGTAACATGAATATAAATTACTGCAAATGTACAAAATTAAAACATGGATTTTCAAACAGAAGTTACACTCACTGGAAAAAATGTGAATTGGACATGTTTATTTATGACAAGTGCTTAAGCGATAAAAAAGGAAAATCACTTAAGCCCTTATTAAAAAACATAAATAAAGTATCAAGTGTAATAAACAGACTGAACATTATTGTCCCAGCAAATAAAGCGAGGAACAAATATGGTATGGACATTAAAACATAAAATAAACTTAAGTTGAGGTAAACAAAGAAAAACATCGAAGGAAACTGAAAAAAAAACTCTTTATAGAAAAATAGGAGCATTCAGGATGAAAAAAAAGTATATAGACCACTATACTGAAACTATAATAACCTGAAACTTACAGCAAAACAAGCACTTCAGTAATTGCACCGTGTGTTTTTGACTTATTTCATAGTGTAAAAATATGTTAGATAGAATTATACACACTTTAGATCTGAATTGCATATATATATATATATATATATATATATATATATATATATGTAATAGACGTATAAAAATATCGGTAATACTATCATAATACTATGACATTTTTCCAAATAGAAAAATTTACATTATTAATATTGGTGGGGCCAATAACAGTTTTTATGTGTTTTATATATATTTAAAATTATTAAATGTTTTTCGAATCAGCGAAATAAATTTAACGCATGTGGAACAATTATTTTACGTCCTTCCAATAAATATCGTGGGTAAACTAAGACGTGTAAGCATACACATGAACAAACACGTGTAAACACACACGAAAAAATAACCTTATGTAACACATTACACAAGTTAAGTCAACATGTAATCCTAAAAAACACATTTCGTGCACTTTAAAGTTTTATCCTATGTTTTATTACATTATCTTTAATAGTGCATATTGTTTTTTCATGACGAAAACAGCTCATGATCAATTATATATCGTATAAAAAGGCATTATGTATAGTAGACTAAATCGATAAACAACCACAAAATATTAAATCAGCCTTCACAAGAATGAATAACACATTTTTAAAAATATTTAATAAGTAATTAAATTCATATTATTTTATATACAGAATATTAGAAATATCATAACAGCCCAGTAAGAGAATGAAAATAGGAAAAAATTAAAATAAAAAAAAGAAAATAAATGTAAATTTATCTGATAAAACCAGCACAAGCTACATCTGATAACTCAATGCTAAATAAATGTATTCACCTGATTGTGACCGAAAATGCGTAAACATAGATAAGTTAGAAGAAATAACTATTTAAAAAAATAGCTTCAATGTTTACATTTTTGTATAAGAAGTTATTCTTGAAATACCTTTTCCAAACCATTCCCTTCCATAAAATTCCTAAAAAGGCAATAAATTATACTCGCAAACACGTAAAATTTATTTGAATAATTGGGTAGCAAATTATCAAATTCTACAAGTATGGGAAATCATGCTAATTTATCTTATAAATATATGCAGATATACGAGTGTGCGTATATATATATATATATATATATATATATATATATATATATATATATATATATATATATATATATATATATATATATATCTTTCTAAGTTGTCGCAACAGCTGTAACTCACTTTTATAAAAAAAAGCATCACAATAAGATATTAATGAAATCTAATGTTGCAACAGTTAATGGTTCTAAAGTAGTTACCAATTGTAATTGTAAATTTCCTACGACTTGTCCCGTAAACAAAATGTGCCTAACACTTTCGGTAGTGTATCTAGCTAAAATATTCCCAGAAGAAAACCCTAATGATGACAAATTTTATATTGGCAGTACAAAATTAACATTCAAAGGAAGATACTACGGGCATAAAAGATCGATGAACAGCCTAATTATGAAAAAGGTACTTCCTTATCTGTACACTATTGGAAGGTAATTAGAGAAAACAAAACGCCTAGAATACATTGGAAAATAATAAAAAAGGCTAAACATGTTACTCTTTGAAGTCACCTTGTTTCTTATGCCTGCATGAGAAAATGGAGATTACTAATTTTAAAGAATGTGACAACCTTTTAAATATAAAACAAGAATCGGCCATCTCCTGCAAGCGTTTTCAGATACATGCGCTTAAAAAATTATAAAACGCCTAAATTTGTAAATAATATTTTAGTTTTTTTTGTTTTTTTTCAGTTTTTCCAGTTTCCCCCACCCCTTTCCCATAATTAATTTTATTCTGTACTGAAACCATTCTAAACGTTAAATATTTTAAACATTTGTATTTTAACATCAAATAATCATACCTTATACCTAATAGGTTAAATTTGTAACTAAATATATTTTTTTATTTTTTTATTTATCTTTAATTGTAATGTAGTTATCTTACCATAATTATAATTTTTATAATCGTTTAACGTAGGTTTTAATGGTCACCCTAGCGACTCTTATTTATTTATTTTATTTTTATACTTTAATCACCTATTTTTACACGTAATTTTTGAAACGTTAGAATTTACAAAAGTAATATTATACGGATACTAATTTATTTACACGTTAACCATTTATTGTATACGTAAGTTTTTTTAAACGTTAGCATTTTCAATGAATAATATAACTGACATTATTTCGTCAATTATTCATTACATCGTAAACTTTTTTCAAAAAAAGTATACTATTTATTTTATTTTAAACGTTAGTGGCCTAATGAATTATTCACATAATATATTTTAATCGATTAATATTAATGTTAATAAATAATTATACTTATGTGCATATTACAGTTGAAGACAGCCGTTCTCCTTTCTTAAATCTGGGGGTCCTATTCTACACAACTTACCTACGTAACTAGGAATTTACTGATAATAATGAAACTGTACTTGAAACCCATTACGCACTATAAATAAAATAAAATAATAAATAAATTAATATAATGAATACAATGGATGATCACATTTTAATGTATATACTTTCTCTTTAGGTCCTGTCTCCCCCTTACACTTAAATATGATGTAGTCCTAGTTATAAATTGGCAATGTTTGAGTTGAAACAGCCAGAGTTGTCCTTGGCCTGACGAAGCGATTCCCTTACTGGGTTTTCGCTGAAGCATGTATGCTCATGTGTAGTCATTTGTTTGTATACTAAATTAACTTATTTTGGCTCTGTCTAAACATTGAGCACTCTTTTAGTAGACACACTTAATAATTACTACCAATACCATATACATATATATATATATAAATGAGCTTTTCGTGATATACTTTAATACTGATATTAGACTGTTTAAAGCATACATTTATTTAATAAATTAAATATGTTCTAATCAAATATGTATATAATATATAATATATATATATATATATATATATATATATATATATAATCGGTATAGGTGTGTGTGAGTGTGTTTTTATGTTTTCTTAATAATATATCTGTATATTTTATGTAAATAGGCGTATACCTGTGTACGCGTTTGTTTTTATTATTTTGTCAATAGTTAATTAGTGCGTGGCTGTTATAGTAAAAATAATGCCTGAGTGCACTTCTGCATTGAACTAGGCCTTTGAACATAAACTATCATAGTGCAGACATAAAAAAAAAAATGTTTGTTAATAAAAGTATTTATCTTTTCCTTACTTCCTTACGGTTATATTAACACTTTGATTTTACGCTTTGATATTGTTGTATCTGAGAAAATGTTATGTTATTTTTTATCTTCAGCGGTTAAACCAATTAAAACTGTTTCTACACAGAAATACATCTGATGATTCTACGAGATTTATTATTTTCTGATGATGCCAATAACGTATGACTTACTAATATAATTTTCCTTTCCACTTTTACTTTTTATGCCTAACTTTCGAGTTCTAGTATACCTGTTTAATTGGTCATTCCCCGTTTTCTATTTTGATGTGTTTGTGTAACTACATATTGTAGCAATGTTATAAGTAGTTCTCAAGAACACATATATAAACGGTGTACAGAACTGGAGAGTTGATGATGAAGTAATTATAATAGAAAATTACAAAATAATGAACATGTTTTCTTAACTTGTTCGCAATACACTGAATATTGTATTATCTTGAAATATACGGATTTAGCAGTATGGAATGCACATTTTTTATACGATATATATATATATATATATATATATATATATATATATATATGTATATATATATATATATATATATATATATATATATATATATATATATATATATATATATATATATAGAGAGAGAGAGAGAGAGAGAGAGAGAGAGATGTTGTTTTGGTTTGGTTTTAGCGATATGTTTTGAATGAATTCAATTATTTACGAAAGTGCAAATTTTACCTAAATGCGAGTTGGGAATAATTTTCCCTTTTTACCCAAATTGGTAACCCCACATGGGGAGCGGTATATATATATTATTTTTAAAATGTAATTATCCACTGACACGTGTTTCGAAATAACTCTAACATAATAATAAAGGAGGTGTAGAAGTGTTATGCTAGACCGTCCGCTGCAAGTTGTTGAGCAGCGGGTTTGTTTAGGTGAATACCAAACTGCGTCGTAACAGATGCGCGTGCTCTATCCTAATAACCGTCAATTGATCGGATGTAATAGTATCAGCACAGGACAAACAAGACTCTTTGCCAAAGACTTTACAGCGTGTTACACTATAGGGTCATGGACGCCAAGATCCATATTTCACCCTTTCTCAGAAACACGCTTTTCGATATGCAAATGTGTATGCGCGATGGTGCCAGATTATTCGAACTAGTTGATGTCATTTAGTTATAGAGCTGTGAAATGCTGATGCAATTCACTATCTATATAAGAGTCAGGTACGTCCAAGGATGGAATACTGTTGCCACATCTGGCAGGAGCTTCTATAAAGGATTTGTCCTGCCATGATAGTCTAAAAAGACTTCGTAGCCTCGTAGGAGATGTCCTTTTCTCTTCGCTGCAACCTCTATCTCACAAAAGAGATGTTGAAAGTTTGTCTCTGCTTTATCGTTATTTTCATGGAAAATGCTCGACTGAGCTTCAATCTATGGTCTCCCCTCGCCAAACTTTCACAAGGAAAGCTGAAATCAATAATCCCCCTACAGTGTTTATCTGTGCCTAAACTTAAACGTAGATTCCATGATCAAAGCTTCTTTCTGAGAACTGAACGCATGTGGAATTGTCTTCCGTTTTCCTACTTTCAAGCTGACTTCAATATGGTTGTCTTAAAGTCCAAATAAACAAGTTTCTGAGGAGCCGTTTCACTTAAGTTAACAAATTTACCGAATGTCCATTAATATCGATTACTATATTGTCCAGTTGACTACTGTACACACTTTACCCCTTATCCTTGAGTGTCCAGTCGGCCTTGATAAGTGGTGACGCGTATGTGAAAAATAATAATTAGTCAGAACTCGTTCACCCACTTACAAAGCTATTTAAGCGTTGTCTTTAGGAGAAATACTTCGCAGTACAAAACAATCGTATATGCAACATAAGTTGTTAGAATATGTGATAGATTAAAAAGTGATGAACCCTATCAGGAAAAATAATCTTGTAAGTGGCATGGAATATGTTCCCGTACTGCTAGATCGTTAACAAATATCCTTACTATTATATCTCAGATAGTGAACGGATGTCTTTATGCTATGTGTTTATCACATATCTTGACATGTAAAAGGCCTATGATATGGTATCGCACAAACATTTAATTCCATTAATTTTCTAGCGAGGGTATAACTGGCGAGAGTATAGCTCAATAACGAAATTTAATAATGATAGTTTTATAAAAGTAGTGTTTGACGATCTGAAAGCAGAAGCTCACGGTATTAATAATGACGTCCTTCAGAGGCCCAACCATGTGCTCTACTCCATTTCTGATTATCGATAATCATCAAATCACATTCTAAGTCATTCCTGGGCATTTATGCTGACAATATAACTATCTATTTCAACACTTCAAAGGCCGGATTCCGATTCTCTTTCTTCTTATATTGAGCACATTGTGCAATAGGGAAAGAGACCGTTGACTAATTTGTATGCATCTAAAACCAAACTTCTATCTTTCCATCATAAATGCCTTGACACCCGTCTGACATATATTAAACTGAATGACACGTTCTAAGAAGGACCTATATATTGACAAGCTGCTTGGTATGATCATTAAACCTGATTTGTAATGGAACACACATATCAAAAGAATTGCCAATTTTGCTTGCTAAATGGTGATATAATTTTACCGTTCCAGAATAAGGGCCAATTAGGTTCAAGGATAGAGTACTGTTGCCACCTATGGGGAGGAGCTTATAGAAGTACTTATCCTGTCCCTACAGAATTAAAATAGATGTGTACCCTAATAGAGGATGCACTTTTTTCTTCCCTGCATTTCTTCACACAACATAGGCGTTACGAGCCTTCCCCTGCCTTTTTTTTCTTTTCATGGGAAGTGCTTTTCTGAGCTCTTATACATTACCCCCCTTGTCCAAATTCCACAAGAAAAACAATAGTTTACTGTAAATCAGGATCAGTAATTTACAGCAGTATGTATGCTTTAATATAAACGAGAATTCCATGAACAAAACTTTTTTTCTTTAGAACTGCACGACAGTAGAACCCTGTTCCGTTTGCTTGCTTTCAAGCGAACTACGATATAGCCGTTTTCAAGTCCGACGTAAACAAAGTTTAATGAGCTATCTCCTATAGTAGTTCAATTTAGCGAATTCGAGTACTAACGGTTACTATGGCATTGTCCCATTGAGAACCCTACACTTATTAACCCTTATCCTCGAGTCGCCTCTGGATCTTGATAATAGATGACTCCTTATTAAAAAGATAAGATTATTGGTATTTTGCTATTAAAGTCATCAATATGCAACTCAAAATTAATTACAAAGTGTTGTTTTATTCCGCCACTGATTAGTTTTAATTCAGTAAATTAATGGAATATACAATAATCAGAGACTGACTATTGAAGTATTAGTTTAGAAATCTGACATTTTATTTCCTTTTTTAGAAAATGTTTTATTTTTGTAATACTACAACGTGAAAGGATCAATTTAAATGCATTTGCTTTCTTTTTTGTTACTGTATGATTATTACATGCCTCTTGTGTTCCCATTTCTACGTTCTTTTTATCCTCATCTCTTCTCTTTCTTTTTACTATACATATAGTTTATATATATATATATATATATATATACATATATATATATATATACATATATATATAATGTATATATATATATATATATAAGTGTGTGTATATGTGCTTTATATCTCAATGGCGTCACTTTACTTTTTTTTTTAAAGTAAATCGATTTGCTTTCAGAGATAAAATTTTTCATTAAAACATGAAAATCTCGGACGACAATGTGGCTCCCGCTTTTTCAAACGCCAGCGTAGTTTATTAATAATTGGCTGAAATCAATTGCGAGTCTCCAGACATATTTACGAGCAAAGGTTGAAAGCAAAAACAAAAAAATACCTTGTTTGTTGTTTTATTTTCTGAATATTTCCTATATAAAAAAAATATAAATATTCAAAGCAGATTCAATTAGCGATTGTATTGTGCACCGCGTGTCTTAAAACAATCGTCTCAGTGCTGGGATTTTACCGGACATATTATAAGATATCATTTTTGGAGAACGATGGAACGACATTAACAAACAAAACGTGATAAATTGTAAGATATGTGATTGTGTGGTGGTTTTACTTTCTTTGAAATTTTCTAAAAACTAGAATCTGTTTTATAATAAACGAGTACAGTATGGGTCTTTAAGAACAGTAAGTATATAGAAGCTAGAAGTAACGTAAAGAAAGAAAAAGCGACAACTATAAGAGAATTTACTGAAACCACTAAAAAACGCATCGAAGAAAAAAAATTAGGAAATCGTGACTTCTGGAAAACCTACAACAGTGTAGAAAATAATGGGCACTCAACAATTCCCCCGCTCACCAACAATCACGAGGTTGTTTGCTCAGCCGGTTTGCCTCAAACTACACACTCGACCCTTCCAACAACCCCTACCTGACTTTCCTTTGCGGACAGACGCCACGCTTGACGATCTAAAAATCACCTCTGCTCAAGTGCATCCGAAGTAGCTCCAGTCCTCTCCAAACTCTACAACAAATGACATATAAAGATAAATAATATATAAGCAGCACTATAAATCATGGTGGAAATAGAAATATTACAACATAAACTCAAGATTTCATTATCATGAGGCACATTTTCCGCTTGGTGCAGATAGCAAACTCATATAACTCATTTTTCGCTATTTTTTCCGATCCGGGGCAAGTTGGTTGATGGACGCATATACCAGTCACTGGACAAAGCGGGGGAGGGCAGATCGGTAGATCTAGATACATCTAAGGTTTTGACAGCGTATGGCACAACAGTCTCCTCAGGAAAATAAAATCATACGGTATCAATGGTCGAATACTAAACATAATTAAATCCTTCTTATATAAGATAAACATCCAGGTTGTCCTCGCCGGTCGTACATCTAAACAGTGTGATATAAATGCGAGAGGGCCTCAGAGATCTTTCCTTGGACCTCTATTGTTCCTAATATTTATTAATGACCTCTCCGACAAAACTGCCTCTGAGATGGGTATATATGCTGATGGCACTACACTCTATAACAGGCATGGCAGGAAAACAAATGAACACATATCTAAAGCAATGGCAAAAACACTAGATGATGACCTCTAATCTGTAGTGGAATGGGGACATAAATGGATGGTCACATTAAATGCTGCCAAGACTAAACTGGTTTCCTTCAATAATTACAAGAAACATTCTCTGCCACCAATAGCAATGCCCAGTGGCTCCCTGTCTGAGAGTACATCTTTCAAACTGCTTGGCCCAACGTTCACAGGAACCATGAGTTGGAACAATTATATTGAAAACATTGCAAGGGCCGATACGAAAAATAGGCTCTCTCTACCGTGATAGAAAACTACTGACACCTGAAAGTATTCTGTACCTCTATAAGGCCACCATTCGCCCATGTATGGAGTGTTGTTGTCACATTTGGGATGGTGAGTCTGCTGCTAGTCTCTCGCTTCTAGACAGGGTTCAAAAAAGAGTCGCAAATCTGATAGGCCCTGAACTGGCATATAAGATTCAGCCTCTGTCCCTCGACGAAACGGTGCATCCCTCTGCCTGTTCTACAATTATTTTAATGGTGACTGCTCTGACGAACTGCATACACTTTGCCCCGACGAGGTAAACACACTCGACAATCCCGACAGGCAGCTAAATCCCACCCCCACACTGTAGATATCCCTAGATGTAAAATACCTTTCTACTCCAGTAGTTTCTTCCCCAGAACAGATAGACTCTGGAATTCCATTCCAGTGCCTTGCTTTTCTAACTGTACTGACATGCAGAAGTTCATGTGTAACGTGAACCGACATCTTGCTACCCAAATCCCAACATAGTGGCCCAGTAGTTGCTGCCCCTGATAGTAGCCCCCTACACCAAAGTGGCAATATGCCTTGTTTGGGGTGAAAATGTAATAAAAAAATTATACGTGATCATCGTATATACTTAATTAAGAATCCGTTGAACGGCTGTTTTCATATTAAAATATAAATAATATTGAGAGAAGTCTGTGATATGAATATTTACATATCATTTCTTTGTGTCTACCACACTTATGTTTTACATATAATTTTAGTAAGTGTGTCATCTTCGAATTTATTATGACATATACGTCTTATTAAGCAGAAAATTGTACAAAAAAAAACCAAACTGCATTGACTTTAGTGTCCTCTAGGATACGAACGCAAACAAGTGCTGGAAAATTTAACAAATAGCAAGTTTTATATAGGACATGGAATAGACTGGAATCTTCCGTAGATCTTTACATTTCTGTAATTATCGGAGACACATTACTTGTAAAAAGTATTTTCAAATAGACTCTTGTAAATATACTTGGTTACCATAGTGCAAACCGTATTCAAAAGAATAAACTTTAAAGAAACGGTTTGAATATATCCAGAAAAACCTCTGGTCCGAATATTTGAAATGGCGTGTCTAGCATTCATTTGGACACCGCGTCCTACGCTTGGAAAAATAATTAAAACAAAAAAGATACATATAGCATATTGATATAAAACCAATAGCAGAAACAAACAGTGACCAAACTTACACTAACTTAATCGAAGCTGAAATGAAAAAAAAATACATAGCAAAATACTAGTGTTATATGTATGGTGATTAAAGAATCTGCTTGAAAAATGGTTTTACAATTGTAAACATCCATTAATATACATAGAGAACCATGTTAATCTAAGACATAAACGACCTAAAAATAATATAATATTCTAATCTCAGAGGATATCATTGCTGAGAGCGTATACGAAGCAAATAAAGGTAAATGTCACAATTACTGACAAAGAGAAAAAAAAGGATATGCCGTACTTGAATACTTACGAAGGATATTTAAAAGAGGTTTAAAACACAATATACAAAATATATAACGCAATTCATGATAGCGAATTACATTTTCTTTTATAGAACATATTTATTTCGACATATGAGTTCTTAATTCTGATCCGTAGCAAATGGTTAAAAGTTTTTTTTTTTTTTTCCGTAACTACAGCAAAGGTAAATGTTTCTCACATGATTTTTCCGTTAAGGGAGATGTTCTTCTTTCTCTTCAAAAATTGTCTATTGTAAAAAGTGTGTTTATTCATAAAGTCTGAAGAAATGCTGGTTTTGGAAAATTTTCAAACAATATGATGTTTTAAATTGTTCGATCGGACATGGAAACAATTGTAGCGTAAAATGAAATACACTATTTGTTGCCATCAACCCACTTTTTTCAGGTCTTTATTGTGCTTCCACAGTTTATATATATATATATATATATATATATATATATATATATATATATATATATATATATATATATATATATATATTGCTCCGTCCTCGATGGAAAATAGGGTACAGTTATGAATATTTCCATATGAAATAATCTTAATACACTGTGAAGTATAATTTTTGTGTGAAAACCAAAGAGGTAAATATAACATATGAGGACAGGTTTTTAGGACATATGAGATATTTTTAATGCATATGCAAAACCTGGATAACTGACTATGATTGAAACATCGGTAAACATGCAGTAGTTTTCTTCCCATAAAATGACTATAAGATGTTTTGATGAAAACGAATATTACGTATTAATTGCAGTTTACGAGAAGTTTCTTATATATAGAAAAAAACATTTTTCTAAAAAATCAGGGAACATTCCCTATAAGTAATTTACGTAAAATTGACACTCACTTTATAGCTACCAATTATGGGAGAAATCAGGCCTCTGTTATTTATTCTTTTAGGGATGGTGTTTATTTGGTCATTGTGTCATAGTAGCCCAATACACATTTTACTTTAAAAATAACTCGTTTATCCATAGGTAACTGATGAAAATATAAGGAATATATCTTCGGCCACTATTTATTCTCTTGGTAGTAAGCAATTAACAGTTTATAATATAAGTAATTACCATTATCGTAACTGTGGGCGTGCATATATTTATTTATTATGTAAAAAAAATACTTATTTTCAGGATATTTAAATGCGATATCCATTTTCAGCATATAAGAACCCCCATAGAATCAAGTTTTTTTTAAGGTAGGTTTTGACTTTGTCTTCCAGACCATAATAAAAATCAGCGCTAAAAAAATAAGACTTCGCCAAATATGTGGCAATTATTGGAGGTTCATCTTACACTAAATTAATATAAAAAGTTCTGCCCCATTTTGCGAAACTATAATTTCTTATCTCCGACACACAATGGCAAATGGTTAATAGTTCCCTACACATATGAGGTAATTTTCTTTCCAACATGCCTATATTTAAATATTCAGATAATTAGTTGCTGAGATCTAGAACTCATGAAATTGCCAAAAAAGTTTATATTCTTAAATTACCAGTGATTAATATGAAGAGTAGATTTTGCATCGGGTCATATATATATATATATATATATATATATATATATATATATATATATATATATATATATATATATATATATTTGTGTTTGCGTATATATATATGTGTGTGTGTGTTATAAATATATAAATATATATGTTATAAATATATATATATATGTTATAAATATATATATATGTTATATATATGCATATATATGTTATATATATGCATATATATTATATATATATTTTTTATATATTATATATTTTATATATATATATAAATTATATATATATAAAAAATATTTTATATATATATTATATATATTTATTTATATATATATTATATATATATTATATATATAACATATTATATAAATACATATATATATATGTATATATATATATATATATATATATATATATATATATATATACAACCAACCAAATCATATAAATTTCATGAACAAAGTCCAGTTTTCTTTTGTGCGTTTATATACTCATATAGTTGTATAATATTACATTTTTGTTACGTACACATAACGCACACATATGTGTTTCTTTGTGTTTGCGTTTATGTGTATGGGCGTGTTTTAATTCAAATACTGTTTTTGTTTTATTCCTTGCATAAATACAGCAATATATGAACGAATTTTCTGCTCACCATGGCTTTCTTTTATTATTCCAGTAGCTATTATTCTTTCATCCGCTTATATTTTTGTGTGGGTTTTACGTGTGTGAATATTCAGTTTTTGTTTTAGTTTTTTTTGTTTTTTTTCATATAACCCCTTTCATTTATGTTTTCGTTTTTCTTTCTGTTTCTACCCATATAATTATTAAACTTCTTTTAATTTTATGGTAATTATTATCCGTAATATTGTTCATGTTATTATTATTATTATTATTATTATTATTATTATTATTATTATTATTATATTACATCTTTCACAAAGCACCTTAATTTGAAGGCCTGATCCTTCCTATATTCTACAGTACAACATATCCCTTTCTGTTAAATATATCACCTTGACAACCATCGGCAATTTACTTCTTGCTTGTCTTTGTGCTTTCTCCTGGGAATATATTGCGTCGCTATTCAAAAGAACGGGTCGATAGAAATAGAAAGAAACGTCGTTCGGTGTCAGCGCTTCTGCGACTTCCCTTTGTTCATTTCTATAGTGTTCGTTATGGTCTCCAATAATTCTCGCCTATAATATTAGACATACTATAAGACGGATTAAGTAAAGCAACTAACAACATGTAATGGACTGCGGACCTGACTTACGAACTTATTCTCCCGGGTTTAATAGTGTCTCTATTAGAATTGGATATTTTTGCTGAATGCTGTATGCGCGATATTCTTTTAGATCGTCAAAAAAAATTTAATCTAATTTTGCAACAACATCACTGTGAGGACAGTCAAATTAAGAAGCAGATAGATATTATGATTAAGACGGTATATAAAAAGTGCTAAGAAATAGTAGCCCACACCGAGAATCCCGACGAAAATAGCCTTTGCCGGGCATACAAAAAATGCACTCACACAAACACATTTTACCTTTAATATATATGGATTATTCATAAGATTTTTTTACGAATATTTAATCAATATAATCCATTAGATACATATCCCTTTGAACATAACCATGAGAACACGACTTTGAGATCTTCATAGAAATAGCCGTCTATATAAAGCTATTATAATAAAATGCAATAACTATTACGATTAAACCCCACACATCCCTTTTTCTGGAATACTCATTTTATATATATATATATATAGTAATCACTTCTAAATCGAAATCAGTTTAGATGAATAACACATATAGTTTTATTTATACACATATACCGAAATCTATTCGATAGTGGGCATAATTCTATCGTATGGTTCAATATATTATTATTGCCAATAGATTACTTAATATTTCTCGACTCAATTGAACAAAGACATAAGATAGTTACTGAGTGGTGAAATTGAAAATTGAAAACAAATTAAGTGAAATGATTTTTTAATGGTGTTGTTCACAACTGAAATACGATTACTTCCTTTAAGTAAGTTGAAGTGATAATATATCACTAATACTAAAACTATTGTTTTTAATTAATTGTTCCAATGCAATAGTAAAGCAGAAAAAAGGGACATTGTTACTATTTTGCCTTTATAATGATGACTATGTTACACTAATTTAATTAAAAATATGAACATATACAAATGTAGAATGTACAATTGAATATAAATCGTATTGCAGCAGCGCATTATGTTTTTTTTTGCATGGTAGGCACCTCTTATCAAGGTCAGGAATCAACTCAGGGATAATATCGTAGTAATAATTACTAATATAGATTTGATAAAGTGTCTTACTTAAGCCTGGGGTTTATTAGATATGTGTCTATGTTGGACATTGTAACCGTATATTAAACTATGCTACTATATATATATATATATATATATATATATAAATATATGTATGTATATGTATGTATGTATATGTGTGTATGTATATGTATGCATGTATATATATATGTATGTATATGTATGTATGTGTATATATGTATGTATATATGTATGTATATATGTATGCATATATATGTATGTATTTATATATGTATGTATATATATATATATATATATATATATATATGTATGTATACATATGTATATATAATAATATGTATAAAAAACCTAACATCCAGCCATGGTTCTCCGCAGAATGTGCTGCTGCTATCGCGCACAGAAATAACTTTTTCAATAGCTACCAACGTAATAGATGCACTGAGACTAAAGCTGCTTTCAGGTCTGCCAGCAACCAAATGCAAGTGAGCTATATGCCCAGTCTGTTAAATCCAAGGTAGCTGATCAACGGCTTGGATCCCACCAATTTTGGCAAATAACAAATAGGATACTGAACAGAAGTGTGCGTTCTATCTCAACCATTATCAATGGACCAGAGATCATCTCGTCAGCGTCAGACAAGGCCAAACTATTTGCAAAGAACTTTGAAGCTAATTCTAGACTATGCGACGAACGCCATCAACTCCCCATATTTCCTGCTATAACACAGAACAAGCTAGGTAACATACAAAACTACGTGCATGAGGTCGCCAAGCTAATAAATAACCTAGATTCCAGTAAAGCAACTGGCCCTGATGGCATCCCAATTATAGTGTTATAAAAGCTTCAACCAGAACTTGCTCCCATACTTACGAAACTATTTTAGCGCTGCCTTAAGGAGAAGTGTTTTCCGACTCCCTGGAAGACCTCATCAGTTGCCCTGTATTTAAGAATTCAGGTGATAAGTCATCTCCCTCTCAGTACAGACCAATAAGTCTCCTGTGTGTTATGAGTAAGTTGCTGGGATCCATATTAAATAGTGAAATAGTCAACTACCTCAGCAGCAATAACCTTCTTAGTGACACACAATATGGTTTCCGCTCTGCAAGATCTACCGCAGATGTGCTGACGGTTATATCCCACAGGATTAGTGAATCTCTTAACAAAGGCTTCCTATCTAGGGCAATTGCTTTTGACATAACATGGTCTTCTACAAGGTATGGCATAAGGGTCTACTTCACAAGATTTCCAGCTACGGTATAACTGGAAATGTTTTCTCTATCATTAAATCATTTCTCTCTGATAGGCTCATAAGAGTAGTGGTAGAAGGACAAAAATCGGAGGCCTGCAATTTAAAATCCTGGAGTCCCTCAGGGGTAAATCCTGGGTCCAACTCTCTTCCTGATCTACATCAATGACCTCCCTAAACACATACTTAAATCATTCGTTGATATCTATGCCGATGACATGACCATCTACCGCAACACATCAAAGGCTGTAAATGACAAAGTTCTCTCTGATTCTCTCTCCTCTGATCTCGAGCACGTGGTTCAGCGGGGGAAGATGTGGCTGGTTTCTTTTAATGCATCAAAACCAAACTCCTATCCTTACATCATCAACGCTCTGTTCCCCCGCTGGCATCACTTGTGATGGATGGCTCTCGTCTCTGTGAGGCCCCATGGTTTGACAAGCTTTTGGGTTTGACCTTTACTCCTGATCTGAAATGGAACACGTACATCAAGCCTGTTGCCAAGGTCGCTGGAAAGATGGTGGGGTCTTTCTACCGCTCCAGAAGATATCTCACTACTGATGCAATTCTCTATATAAAAGCCAAGGACGTCCAAGGATGGTATACTGTTGCCATATCGTGGAAGGAGCTGCTAAAACAGCGTATCCTGCCTTGACAGAGCACAAAATAGATTCGCGGCATGGTGGGGGATGCCCTTTTCTCTACCCTACAACCTATATCCCATAGAAGAGACGTTGCAAGTATTTCCTGTTTTTATCGTTATTTCCATGGTAGGGGCTCGTCTGAACCCCAATCTCTGGTACCCCTCGCCAATCATTCACGAAACACACCCGTCTACCTGAATCCACTGTGAAAAATTTCCCCACTCTATATTTGTGCCTAAATCAAAACGTATATTCCATGAACAAAGCTTCTTTCTTAGAAATGCACGCCTGTGGAACTCTGTTCCGTCTGCCTGTTTCCCTTCGGACTACAACTTGGATGTCTTTAAGTCAAATGTTTACAAATTCCTATTGAACCGCCCCCTTAATTAAACACTTCATCAAATCTCCACACTAACGTAATGTACTTGCAATAACCCTTAAACCTGAGTGGCTTCCGGGCGTTGATAAGTGGTGATCACTGTGTAAAAAAAAAAAAATATATATATATATGTATGTATGTGTATATATATGTATGTATGTGTATGTATATGTATGTATAGGTGTAGGTATATGTATGGCTGTGTATATATATGTATGTATGTATATACGTATGTATATATGTATATGTATGTGCTTATATGTATGTATGTATATATATGTATATATGTATATGTACGTATGTGTATATAGATATGTATATATATGTTTGTATATATATATATATATATATATATATATATATATATATATATATATATATATATAATAAACATCCTTTTTTCCTGGTGATATATATGTCTGGCTGATGTAAAAAAAAGCAACAGAGAAAGGCGTATTCTTGCTATGTAATATTGAAATATTCTCTCTGTTGTAACACGCTGTATATTTCCACAGAATTCCTAGTGTTATAATCAATGAATTATATTTTGTGATCGGAGAAAATTCTAATCTACTTTTAGCATGTAAAACCTTTTTTTATTCCAACAGGTCAAAATATTTTCAGCATGTGTATTATATATATATATATATATATATATATATATATATATATAGAGAGAGAGAGAGAGAGGGAGAGAGAGAGAGAGAAACAGACGATGCCTTAAGCGCTAAATAAGGTCATATGATGGAACCCTGATTTTTCGGTTTTTACTCTACTCTGTCTCAGCTTGTTGGGCTGATTTCATTTCGGCTTGTTTTGAAATATGTACAACATTTATCTGGTGGGGTGGGCTAATAATCAATAAAAAAATCTGCTCTTCATGAATAAATAGTTTATATTTAAACATATTTTTGGATCAGCCAATTGAACAAACATACCAAAGTCAATATTCAATATCCGAACTAAAGCATATTTACCATTTATTTGTGTTTCTATGCATTACTTCGCGTTGCAAAACTATACAGGATTCAGAGAAACGTGTTACACTAAGATCTTTATAAGTGAAAAGAAGCGATACACAATTTTGTTTGGATAGAGTATATAGACAGGGAAAGAGATTCAGTGCTGTTGAATTGGTATCATGAATATAATCCTCATCTGTTATATTTTGACCCATACATGACACATAGGAGCATGCACCGAACACATTTTTAGATTTATCAGCGCGTTGTTTAGCTGAGTAAGAATACCACACTACATTGGTATACGTACTAAACAGACATGCATATATGCATACATAGATATACGCAAATATATATATATATATATATATATATATATATATATATATATATATAAAATACAAAATTACGCGATTTCCTTGGATTTTACTTGTGCAGATGAGAAATTCTTTTAACTTTTTTTGAAGTTATTCATTTGGATTTTATCGTCACTGGATTATTTATCTTCCACCAGACTATCCATTCATGTGTAATCACTTTTTTTTCACCATATTCCCTCTGCTTCATTTTTTTTTAAAGTAAGATCTTTGACTTACTTGGTGTTTCATCAAATACTTTTTCATGCAAAATCCGATCCCGCATTTTGCTAATTCCTACACTCTGATGAGAAGGAACGAATTTCTTCGAAACTCCGCGGATTAAGGTCTATCCACTTATCTAGTGTTTCCTTTTCAGATTAAATATGTTTTTAACTCATTTCAAAGTTTTTTTAACATGCTTTATTAACTGTTTGCTCGTATATATATATATATATATATATATATATATATATATATATATATATATGTATACACACATGCAGTTTTTCCTATCCTAGCGACGTTGTAATTTGTTACAAGTTAGGTGGGAAGGCCTTTTTTACATATATTAAACACATTTATATATACAAACACACATATACATTTTCAAACATTTATTTCGAACATTTGAAAACGCTCCGGCTGCACGCATAATTAATATTATTTATTTGAGGCTTCTTTGTTTTAATGTACAATGCTTCGAGTATTCTTAGCCTATTCACATTTCTCTCACTCTGCAATAGTTTTGTGTTTTTTACCATAATGCTTCGAAATTCCGAATGTCGGCAGCCATGCCCCTTCAAATGTTGTGATATGGGGCTATAGTCAGACAGAGAGGTGGAGAGTCAATAATCGCGACAATGTATTAGTTGTTGAACCAACGTAGCTACTAATATTGGAGATACACTCACCTATTGGGCAATTAAATTTGCAAACTACATTGGTCCTTTCCAACAGGTCATTTCTTCGCGAAATATGTTTCATTACAAGGCTTATTGTCGGTATTTTTTATAATATATAATAATATTTATTTTTTTATTATTTTTGGGAGCCACATACCTACGGATTATATTTTTAAGAATACTCTCATCGATTTTTTGAGTTTTTCTGTAACTGGTTACGGTAATATATATTAACAGGTTGATAATTTTCGTGAATATTACTAAATCGAGTCAAATTACTAATGGATAGTTTCATTTCTTTATTAACAAGAGTTTGGGAATTGATCATTTACTACACTTGTTTTATATTTATAATTTATAAATTTTTATATTTTTTTAATTCATTAAAGAATATTTTTTGCTGGAGGAAATCACCTTTTCACGATGTATAAGATTCCTTATTATATTCGTTTTATAATATGTATATATATATATATATATATATATATATATATATATATATATATATATATATATAATATGTGTGTGGGTGTGTGTATGTGTGGGTGTGTTTGCATGTAAAATCGAATGAGATGTGTATGGTTATATACAGAAGACGAATAAAAGAACTGGTACGCCGTGAATATATGAAGGCTTGCAGATAATTATGCGTTATCCCAAGCACAGGCTTATATATATATATATATATATATATATATATATATATATATATATATATATATATATATATATATATATATATATATATATACACCGCAGGTTAATATTTTCCAAAGGTGTTTCATGCCGCTTCACAATCATAAGCCTATTTCAGTCCCCAAGTTGCAATAACTTAGGCTACTCTACAAATAATAGTGTTATACACTAGTGAAGTGCTTAACGAAAATTTAGCCTGTTCTATTTGATGTATTAATATAACGGCATGCTCTTATTTTATCAACACACAACATTTTATGAAATATTTTTAAGTTAGTTATGCTGTAATATCTAATATTTATTTCGTAAATGATGCTACAAGGGTATAATCTACAATGCATTCATTTTATTTTGTACAGAACTAATGTTTAGTTCACGATCTTTTATTATTCCAACTTAATTTCCTATGACATTATGTTCGATTTTTATCTAATTATTACACTGAATAAGTAACTTTATAAGAAATATGTCTATGCTATAGCAAATATTTTAATTGATAAAATTCAGTTAAAACTAATTAACCCTTGTCTATGAGCAATTCCTAAGTTGTTTTTTTAACGTAAGAGGTGTTCTCTCGCATTAGAGATATGCAATATTATATTACTGATATGCTCTGACATTTCATAAACTAATTATATATTAGGTATTCGAATATACTAATATATGGTTATATTTCTCTATTATATAAATAGTGGAAGAAAAAGATATGTTGAGAGATATAACGATAGATAGATTTTTCGGAGGAATAACTCAGGAAATGTGTTGGTTTTAATAATAAAAAACACGCATACGTTCACTAATGATTTTAACTATTGAAACCTCATCTTCACAGCAAGAATGTTATAAAAAACTGAAAAAAAAACGAGTAAACGAATAGTTTTTTTTATGCGTGTGCTTTCAGAATCTTCGTGCTCAGCGATTATTGACGACTTAGATTTACCATTAATCTTTTAGCAATACCGTTCAATATATGACCTTTATAGATTACTCATAGATTTTCAAATTTTATTTTAATTCTTTTTTGCTTTCTATTTTCCTAGACACTTGATTACCGCTTTTGTCTAAATAAGTGCTCGGTCTATTTCGCCGACCATTTTTTTTTTTTTCAAAAATATCTTGCACATTTTTTATTTCATTAATGAATATATTCTATGATTAATTTTTGATTAATGGTATTTTTTCTTCCAAATTAGCACATTCAATGTGTTTTATATTTTTGTCAGCTTAGCATTGAAATTTATGCTTTAAAAAAATCTAGTCACGAATGAAAATGTAATTCATTGATAAAAATATTTCTAAAGATGTTTTTTAGAAATTGAGAAATTATGCAAATTTATCTCAGTATATAAAATAAGAAAAAGCACAAACTGTTGAAAAAGTAACATTTTGACCCGACTTTCATTTATCAAATTTGTTCTACTGCGTATTTTTTCTGTGAAATCTCTACTGATAAAACACGAAAATATAATCAATGCGCCGTCAGACTGTAAGAATAAATGATCCGCGGATGTTACTCGGTAATCCTTCATTTAATTTTATAGTTTTATTTCCAATAACTTAAAACCTAAAAAAACCTTCATTTAATTTTATAGTTTTATTTCCAATAACTTAAAACCTAAAAAAAAACAACGTTGTTTCAACAAATTTTCAATGAGATATTTTATATTGTAATACAGAAAATGAATATAACTGTTTTTAGAAAGAGTTATTGTGAATTTATATTATGTGCTGATGATCTTGGCCACTACCAGATGGCTATTATGGGAAGGCAAGGCGCTGTATGTTCCTCGAGGTTAAATACCAGGTTGAGAAACTGACGTGGTCTATCCTTCTCTCAGGGGTAGAAGGGACCTTCTTAAGCCGTGTTAGGCACGCCAACTAGTGATGGATTAAGGATAAAAATATACTCTTGATAGCCTTGGCGACGCATCAAGTATTCAGCTATCGGCACGATATGAATTACACTCCAAACTTGTGGATAGAATGTGAATTTATATGCAAATACTGAACAAAAAAAATTGAAGTCGTCTAATATTTCTGGGTTTCTGAAATGCTGATTCTGACATATATATTGTTTTGACTAATCGCACAAAAAATCTGCAAGGATTATTGGCTCAAAAGGATATATATTAGGTAAAGTTAGTTTAATTGTATCTCGTTGCTTGTGTTGAAATTTAACAGTCACGAATATTAATATAATGGTGACACGGAGAATGAAATTGAAATTTACATAAACCTTTGACGTGTTTATATACCATGGAACGTGAGCATGCAACACATATGAAGGATATAAAACTTATATTACGATTATATTTCAGATGCTCGGTATTAATAAGAATCTAATATAAAAAAATAAACTTATAAACAGTGTGATTACATTGACGGGAACGTTGTGCGTATAAAACCTTTAACAAATCGCTAGTGTGTATAATTCAACCAATCAAATTAACGTTAATTTCGTGGTGTTTCGGATTCAAACTATGTTACATTATGTATTCTTGACAGTTAATAGCTGAGTAGAAGTGCATAATACAATCCACATTTAATGTTTTCCTAACATCTGACAGAGATATTCTAATGAAATGTTAGAAGGGTCCACGTCATTAACGCATACGCTCTACTGAAATCTAAAATTGTAGATCAATGTAGCCGACAATATATTTAATATCCAGGCATAATAAAAAATAGGGAGAGAGAGAGAGAGAGACAGACAGAAAGGCGAGAGAGGATCAAAAAGAGCGATATATTAGCGAAGATTTTTCTTGTATAAAATAGTTTAATTTGTAAAGAAAGGGATTTAGTCACAGTTATAAAATTATTATCTCATAATGAATTATACCCTATACAAAGTGTAGTATATACAAACAAGATGAAAAATACAATAGGTTTTATGACATAAATTATTCAAAGATTTGATTTTCTGATACTTATTAGTTAGCGCAGAATCATGTCCGTATAGAGATTTACAAGAATTTGTCATAAAAAAATCTGATACGCTTAAACATTAAAATTAAAAATAAAACTTACTGTGATAAATACACAGATTTTTATGCTGCAGCGTTATTTTATTGGAAATAAACCTACGTGAAACATAGAACCAGCCAGTTGAGGTTAACTATAAAGCGCAGAAATCAATATAGGTGCATGAACTAAGCAAGCTGCTTACATTTTAATCCATGAACTAAAAATTGATATGTGTATTTATTTCTTAAAAGATAGCACTTTAGAAATATATCCAACATGACCGTATAATTTTCAATAGACTCAAGTAGAAAAGATCAAATATGAATTAACTAAATATGAAATATATTTCGGGTATAGATTGTTAAATATGCAACATTTTGATAGGAAGAGATTACGCAAGAGAGTTTATAATAATCCCTAGCAAGGTCCTAAAAGTATTTCTGAATCTAAAAATATACATGATAGGATCCGTGCATGGAAAATACATATATGAATTGTTGGTGGTTATCAATCGAACCAAACACTGACAGGATAAATGGTATAACACATACGGACGTATACAAGGGCATATATACAAACACACACACACACATACAGACACGTACTCACACCAACATATATATATATATATATATATATATATATATATATATGTGTGTGTGTGTGTGTGTGTATGTGTGTATACGCTTAAAGGACGATAATAAAATGGTAATATATATATATATATATATATATATATATATATATAATATTCATATATACATGTAAAATACAAATTCTATCTACAATCGTATACAATATTTGCGGCGTATTTACTTATGCAGAAAAGCGAGACCTGTGGATACCCAACAGTGGCAGTAAGAATAATTGTCGATTTTATTAATAACCCTTATTTATAATTAAAGATATTTATATGAGGTTAAAAGACAGTAAACTCAATCCGAGTCTCTAAATTGTTATTAAACAAAGTCAGACGTAATGATATTCTAGGTACTAATAAAGTATAAAATATTTCACAATTATTTTGCATTACACTTTTAAGAATTAGTGTATATGATACATCAATTACAGGATAATAAGATTTCACTAAAAAGGTAAAAATTAATTTAAAACCGTAAAAACAGGTTTCTTACAGAAAAAAAATATATCCTGAATATATATATATATATATATATATATAAATATATATATATATATATACATATATATATATATAAATATATAAGAAACAATTGTGTATTAGAATTCTTAGTTTTGCCTGATACTATATAAACCGCTAAATAATTGTAAGACTTAAATTCATATATTTTACATAACATTTAATTTTTAACGTCCTACTAGAAATCAACTAAATAATAGGAATTAAATGTAAATTTATACATAAATAATACTTTACAAAAAAATATATCAAGAATTGGAAAATACATCAATAATGGTGTTATATATATATATATATATATATATATATATATATATATATATATATATATGTGTGCGTGTGTATGTGTGTGTGTACCGATACAACTATAATAGGATATATATATATATATATATATATATATATATATATATATATATATTTATATATATATATATATATATATATATATATATATATATATATATATATATAATTACATTCAACATTCATATCGAATTCATACACATTCTTTTCCTTTTTCTCCTCCATTTTTACTCAGGGGTCTCTATTATACCATTTCATCCATCCTTATTTCGATTTCCTCTAATATACCTTATCCCGTACTAACACCCCTCTTATTTCTTCTCAACCCGACTTTATAGCCATTATAAATGCACTACCTATTTTTAAACTCTGTCATACAAATGGTATCAATTTTAATACCCACAGAAAGAGTTTAATCACCAGCTCTTCTACTAATTAGAGATATTAAGATCCGAAATACTATATGTCCTTTACTTCCACACGTATTGACCCAAGAATTTTATACGTTTTATGCAATACTTTTTTGTTATCTTTTCATTTAATTCATATAAACACACCCACACCCACATACACATATATATATATTCATATATTTTAACTGTTTATATATATATATATATATATATATATATATATATATATATATATATATATATATATATATATATATATATAATTATATAATAGCTGCCCTTGATAGCAGGGAGACAAAAATGGCCGCTATCATTTCAAATGAGCACAAATACCAGCAAGGATGGATGCGGTTCAAAATATTTCTCATATATAGCTCTTCTTTTGGAAATAGGCCAGGATTATGAATATCTCCACAATCACATCAGCTTTGCACACTGTGTGAGTTACTTTACGTTTTAAAACCAACGCGGAGATCGAAAACAAACAAGAGATATTTAGAATCAAGTATCTTCTGTCTGTTTTTTCAAATCATTTGAAACCAAACCAGCAAGTTTTTGTCTTTTTTTTTCAAGGGCAGACATTTCGTAAGAAATATTAGATAGTTTGTAATTCATATGCCAAACCAGGAAAACAAATGTAACGTATTGAAGTAGTCAAAGGATTAGTATCTTTCCCCCACAGATTTCGACGGTGCTGAAAAAGAAAGTAATTGAAAAAATACCAAATGACGAGTACTTTCCAAGGTATGAAGAAATTATGAAGCGAGGATTACTTTTCTGTATAAATTAACATGAAGTAAGCATCCCCTTTTTGTTCCCAAGGGGCTCATAAAGTGGGTGCTTATTTTACGATGAATTAATATTGAAACTCATTCCCCAGTAATATACATATATAAGAGCAAATGACATATAGCCTACTGCACCATTCTAGTCATGAACTTAGAACGTGGTTTTATTTGCTATATTCTGATACCTAGTTGGCGATATTTCGAACATTTAAAATTTGGTATATCTCTGGGCGGATATACTATACTCGTCGCGAAATTGAATATTGAAATGCTCAGATCTTTAGTTCTTTGTGCCGAAACAACAAGAGTATTTGCAGGGATTTCGAAGATTATAATGCTAACCTATACTGACAATTTTATGACAATTGGTATACATTAACTTATATTTTCAAAACAATAAATTATGCCTTAGTATGCATACATTTATATATATATATATATATATATATATATATATATATATATATATATATATATATATATATACTAGCGGGGTACCCGGCGTTGCCCGGGGGTTTGGAGATGGGTGTGTTAAAAAGAGGTGTAAAAGTTTGGTCGGAAGGTCTGATTGAATCCCGAAGCCTTGAAGCGAAGGTGTAAACGAAAGGGGGGAAAGCCATTCAGCTAACCATCTGCGCTACGAGGGAGAGGAACTGATAAGGGCGTTATATTAAGGGTTATGAAGCGAAATGAACAGGTGCGAGGAAGTATGTCCTATTTTTGCGCTGCAAGCCAAATCCTTCGCGGACATACACAAGAAGAAGCGACCTCACACATTTTCCTTATTATATTAATAGATGCCCCCCTGGTTTAGCTAATATATGACGGGAGTACATTTTCTGTAAATGCAAACAGCGGGCTTTATTTTGTAAACGAAATAAACCCGTTATGATTTTTGTTGAATTTTTCTGTTAGTGTCTAATATGGAAGAGAAATGAAACCGTACTTGCCCCCCGCTGGAAAGGAAAAGGGCCCAGATATTTATAATGTGATTTTCTTCTATGTGTGTTAGCGCGTAAAAATGAAAGAATTATTGGCAACATCTGGAGAAAAACTATAAGAACGGGTGTTAAGACATCATTTGTAGGTGTTTATGACCCAAGAAAATTTGAAAAAATGAAGGTAGTCCTGCACAAATTTACGCGAATTCTTTGGAATTCCCGTCAAGCATTGATCGGGCGAGACCGGCAGTCATCGGTGTCTGCCGCAGAGTACAGGAAAAAGCAAAACAAACAAAACGAATTCGAATGAATACAATAAAAATTCCTAGAAAATGTAAAATGGAATTATGTTTAGTTTGTTTTTATTTTTGTTGTTTCTTTGTTTTCTGCAATAAAATCCTAGAAACAAAACAAACAGGAAAAAATACAAATCGGAAAAAAAATAAATAAAAGCAGAGACCTACCGTGTATAATGAAAAAAATGTTTAATAGATTTTAGTCATATTTTTTGTTTGTTTTGTTTTGTTTTATGCAAAAAAGTATTCTTTTACCATATAATTGTAAGGTGTAAGTATAACGGTTATTTGTATTGTTTCCTTTGTTGTCGCTTTTTACCAATTTTACCAATGAATGTCGTCGGGTAACATACTGATAGTGTTATAGTAAGTGGTCATATGAAACTACCAGAAATTAAATGTATAGAAATAAATAATGAATGAGTAACTAATCCCACAAAATGTATCACGTATAAAAGCACTGAAAACGTAATAGAAGGAAAAATACAGTAAACAAAATATGTAAATCGGGCAATCGTCTGAACATTTGAATAACGCTAGCGGCTGACTGTTAGAGCTTGTTGTAAAACCTGTACTCCAAAAAGTAAAAAAGTAAAAATAGAAAAATAGAAAAGAGGGGAAAAAGAAGAAATGAAAGCTATTGTATGAGTAACTCCTAGAAGTGATGAAATCCAAAGTTGCGTTTCATCCGACGGTAAAATGGCATTCCATTTTTTTAGCAACTAAGAACTTAAACCGGTGTTTCCATGTAAATTCTCCTGTGGACGTATCCGCAACGGTGTTTAGTGTACACGGGGCTAGCATGAATGTAATAGAGAGAAATATTTTTTTCCACTTCCATTGATTCTTACTGGTGTTGGCAGTGAACTCTCATCAGAAACAAAATATAGGAATGCACAAATATCGAGGAAGTGTAACGATAATAGGCCTATAACACACCTGGAGTGTGTGCACATTACATTAGCATGAACTGTCTTGAGTTTAAATCCTATTAAGGTCTAACTCAGAGGGGGACAATTACTTAATTATATATATATATATATATATATATATATGGGTGTGTGTGTATGTGTGTGTGTGTGTGTGTGTCCTAGCATGTCGCCTATACTGATTTGTGATGGATTTGCCTCGGATTTTTGGTTTGGTTGTCTTCCCTGTTAGCTTGCCTGGCTAATAATATATATATATATATATATATATATATATATATATATATATATATATATATATATATATATATATATATATGGGTGTGTATATATGTATATGTGGGTATGCATATATATGTGTATATGGGTGTATGCATATATATGTGTGTATGTGTGTATGCATACCTATATATATATATATGTATATATATATATATATGTGTGTATGCATATATATATGGGTGTGTATATATATGTGGCTATGTATATATATATATATGTGTGTATGTATATGTATGTATACATATATGTGTATATATATATATATATGTGTATATACATATGTGTGAGTATATATATATATGTGTATATACATATATATATACACACATTGTTTTGTTTTTTAAATATAATTATCCATTGACACGTGTTTCGTCGTCTACAACCTATCAAGGTGGCTGAAACTTGCGAGGTTTGAAATGTGTGTATATATATATATGTGTGTGTGTGTGTGTGTGTGTGTGTGTGTGTGTGTGTGTGTGTGTGTGTGTGTGAGTGTAATTACATAACTATCATACATATGTTCGGCATTGAACGTAATTATGTAGCCTTCAATTTTCCCTCATGCTTTATATCCGGCCGTTGTATTCTAATCGCAAGTGTAATTTCCGTTGGATCATTTTTACTTGCTCAACACAATAATTCCACTAGCCATTTTCCACTGATTTTTATTTGTTTTGTTCTACGACAATGACATGGCACAGGTGTTCATATCCTTTCCTTTATGTTTCAGCACTTAAATTTACACTTAGTCTCACAAATGTTTAACCTTTTTTTCTTTTCAATTTTGTCTCATTAAAACTTAAATGTAATTCTACTCGAGTATATTTATGCTGAATACGTACCATTGAAAAACGATGTTTTATCAGCGTTTTCCAACAGATAATGTAAACCAACTTAATACGCATCAGATCCCAGCCCAAAAAATTCGTGTAAGCAGACAAAATAATTCAGTAAAACGATGTACACATTTATGAATTCATTAGACTTTGCCGCCGAAAACACGGTACTTTCTCTAATTAATAATGTGAAATATAGTAGTTAGTAAACACTTTCACTTTGCAATGTAAGAATGTGTTTCTTAATAATTACCTTATTATTTCGAAGTATATTTTTGTATGGGTATGGAGGATTTTAAATGTGTCAGGTGGCTGAATCTAACGAGGTTTTAAATATGCATATGTATATATATATACATATATATATGTGTGTATATATGTGTGTGTGTGAGTGTGTAATTACATAAATATCATACATATCTTTTTTTTTCAAGTTTATCTCATTAAAACTTAAATGTAATTTTACTCGAGTATATTTATGCTGAATACGTACCATTAAAAACGATGTTGTATCAGCATTTTCGAAGATAATGTAAACCAACTGAATACGCATACGATCCTAGCCCAAGAAGTTCGTGTATGTAGATAAAATTATTCAGTAAATCCATGTACACATTTATGAATCCGCCGAAAACACGGTACTTTCTCTAATAAATAATGTGAAATATAGTAGTTAGTAAACACTTTCACTTCGCAATGTAAAGAATGGGGTTCTTAATAATGACCTCATTATTTAGAAATCTATTTTTGTATTGGTATGGAGGGTTTTAAATGTGTCAGTGGGCTCCCTAAGTTTTCGTGCGGAAGCTACCGTCGGATTACGAGTGCTACTGAAGGTTACCGAATTACTAATCTTCATAGTAATTCGATTTATATATTGACTCTTCCGACCGTTTTTTTATTTACATAAACATAATTATTTATCGACTTCCTTTTGTCTCTGCAGTTTTTCGTTAGTATTCTTGTATATAACTTATTCGTTTATATTTACAATTTATCAAATATTTATTGATACAAACATTATGAATGCGTAAATTAACCCTTAAAAATATAACGATAGAATTACTATTAAATCATACATTTTAGTGCATCTGTAAACGAAACACTATATGTGAATCGGGCACGTACTTTTATTTACGGATTTTCAAATACGATTTAAATGGTTTACCAATGGTGGCGTTGGTCTTATATTTATTTTCATTTTCATTATTCTTATATTTATTTTCATTTTCATTATTCTCATATTTATTTTCATTTTCATTATTCTTATATTTATTTTCATTTTCATTATTCTTATATTTATTTTCATTTTCATTATTCTCATATTTATGTTCATTTTCATTATTCTTATATTTATTTTCATTATCATTATTCTTATATTTATTTTCATTTTCATTATTCTTATATTTATTTTCATTATCATTATTCTTATATTTATTTTCATTATCATTATTCTTATATTTATTTTCATTTTCATTATTCTTATATTTATTTTCATTTTAATTATTCTTATATTTATTTTCATTTTCATTATTCTTATATTTATTTTCATTTTCATTATTCTTATATTTATTTTCATTATCATTATTCTTATATTTATTTTCATTTTCATTATTCTTATAGTTATTTTCATTATCATTATTCTTATATTTATTTTCATTTTCATTATTCTTATATTTATTTTCATTTTCATTATTCTTATATTTATTTTCATTTTCATTATTCTCATATTTATTTTCATTTTCATTATTCTTATATTTATTTTCATTTTCATTATTCTTATATTTATTTTCATTATCATTATTCTTATATTTATTTTCATTTTCATTATTCTTATATTTATTTTCATTTTCATTATTCTTATATTTATTTTCATTTTCATTATTCTTATATTTATTTTCATTTTCATTATTCTTATATTTATTTTCATTATCATTATTCTTATATTTATTTTCATTATCATTATTCTTATATTTATTTTCATTTTCATTATTCTTATATTTATTTTCATTTTCATTATTCTTATATTTATTTTCATTTTCATTATTCTTATATTTATTTTCATTTTCATTATTCTTATATTTATTTTCATTTTCATTATTCTTATATTTATTTTCATTATCATTATTCTTATATTTATTTTCATTTTCATTATTCTTATATTTATTTTCATTATCATTATTCTTATATTTATTTTCATTATCATTATTCTTATATTTATTTTCATTTTCATTATTCTTATATTTATTTTCATTTTCATTATTCTTATATTTATTTTCATTTTCATTATTCTTATATTTATTTTCATTTTCATTATTCTTATATTTATTTTCATTTTCATTATTCTAATATTTATGTTCATTTTCATTATTCTTATATTTATTTTCATTTTCATTATTCTTATATTTATTTTCATTTTCATTATTCTTATATTTATTTTCATTATCATTATTCTTATATTTATTTTCATTATCATTATTCTTATATTTATTTTGATTTTCATTATTCTTATATTTATTTTCATTTTCATTATTCTTATATTTATTTTCATTATCATTATTCTTATATTTATTTTCATTATCATTATTCTTATATTGATTTTTATTTTCATTATTCTTATATTTATTTTCATTTATATTATTCTTATATTTATTTTCATTTTCATTATTCTTATATTTATTTTCATTATCATTATTCTTATATTGATTTTTATTTTCATTATTCTTATATTTATTTTCATTTTCATTATTCTTATATTGATTTTTATTTTCATTATTCTCATATTTATTTTCATTTCCATTATTCTCATATTTATTTTCATTTTCATTATTCTTATATTTATTTTCATTTTCATTATTCTTATATTTATTTTCATTTTCATTATTCTTATATTTATTTTCATTTTCATTATTCTTATATTTATTATCATTTTCATTATTCTTATATTTATTTTCATTTTCATTATTCTTATATTTATTTTCATTTTAATTATTCTTATATTTATTTTCATTTTCATTATTCTTATATTTATTTTCATTTTCATTATTATTATATTTATTTTCATTTTCATTATTCTTATATTTATTTTCATTTTCATTATTCTTATATTTTTTTTCATTTTCATTATTCTTATATTTATTTTCATTTTCATTATTCTCATATTTATTTTCATTTTCATTATTCTCATATTTATTTTCATTTTCATTATTCTTATATTTATTTTCATGTTCATTATTCTTATATTTATTTTCATTATCATTATTCTTATATTTATTTTCATTTTCATTATTCTTATATTTATTTTCATTTTCATTATTCTTATATTTATTTTCATTTTCATTATTCTTATATTTATTTTCATTTTCATTATTCTTATATTTATTTTCATTTTCATTATTCTTATATTTATTTTCATTTTCATTATTCTTATATTGATTTTCATTTTCATTATTCTTATATTTATTTTCATTTTCATTATTCTTATATTTATTTTCATTTTCATTATTCTTATATTTATTTTCATTTTCATTATTCTTATATTTATTTTCATTTTCATTATTCTTATATTTATTTTTATTTTTAATTATTCTTATATTTATTTTCATTTTTGGCATTATTCTTGTATCTTCACACTACAGGGTTATCTGACTATATGATTTAAACACAAGCATCAAAATCTGAACTTATGCATTGTGCATTACCGTGCAGCACACCGGTACTTAGTACACTCTCGTTAATTGCATATAAAAGAGGATTATTTAATGCAATCAACTTCTTCAGATGATTGAAAAATATTTCATAATTTTAGTATCAATGCAAAAAAAATTGGAAAAAAGGAATAATTATACGTTTATGTGGATTAAGCATTATTTGATTAATACTTTGAAGCGCATGCGCTGAAAGTATCTTTTCTTTAATTATTAATTTGCATGATCATGCTTGTTATTGCTATTTCATGTGCTCTTGTTGAGAATGGAGAAATATTTAACCGGAAAATCTTGATGTTGGTATTTATCATTTTAGTAGTACTAGTTGTTTTCATTCAACATTTATCGCTATTTGAAAGTGTAGGAGCATACCTTACTAACACCTACTTATATTACAGCTTGTTAGATCGTAAGCTGACGAAAAACACCGGAAAGGGAGTCCAATATTATTATGGATCTATTAATTCATGATTATCGATGATTATTATTAATTCTAAACTTGTTTTTTTTATATGAAATTTAAGGAATGATGAAATTATTATTAGAGTCAGAACCAGTTATATAGTTTATAGTTCGAGTTCAGTTTAAAACGTTCAGGATATCACCTTAAACTATATCCAATGATGAGACCCCAGCTTGCGGGCTTTGGAGAGTGTGGAGTAACCCTTATATTGCCATTGCGCACACGTCTACTCTTACTCGTAGTGGTTGTTCCTGTTATGCTACCAACTACGGTATACATAGAAGCCGACTTGAAAAAAAAAACAAATATATTCTATTAATTCTTTTTTTCTTGAAAATAACTCGGTTCGGCATTGAGTAAACTGAAAAGGGTAGATATGCCGTAAAATAAAAAAAAACATCCAAACTTACCAAAGTTAAAAAAAACAATTCTGTACGGAAAAAAAAGTATATGGATTGTGTTAGCTGGTAAACACGTGAATCTGTATGCATGTGTTTTCGAGCAGGACAAGTGACGTTATAGGATATAAGTTAATGTAATATAGAGTTATGTTTTGGGAGTTGAGATCGAAGGAGCAAAGTGAGAGGACCGCTTTGTGGTGCTGGATTCGGCGACAAGGGAAATCTTCATGATGAAATTTCGTGGCATTTGTGGTTTTAAAACGAGTACCGGTCGTTAATAATAAATATATGTATGTTCGTCTTTGAAACATGGTCTATGTGTTTTTGTTGTAAACCTAACTACGTAATTTTGCCTTGTCATCACACACACAAAGAACATTGTTCTCGCGTTATATATGTGCTCCAAATCATAAACACCTACACTTACATATAAAATGTAATTACACAAAGAGTATTCGTCCAACATAGACGCATATATTTATAATGGGTTTACAGTCCATGCTTTTCTCTCGACGTAGCACCTAGTATCTCTTTTATGATTCCCATATGCAACATCTACACCGTTTTATGCAGTTTCCTATTTTTTAATGCATAACCTCGTTTTGATACCCTGATATCCAATAAGCCTACACGATGGCAAAGTAATAAAGAATTGTAATACCGCTTCCTGTTCACGTAGCTTTATCTAAAAAAAACAAACACCGGAACTGGCATCTAAGCTTCAACCTCTGTCCCATCGACGAAATGTTGCATCCCTCTGCCTTTTCTACAAGTATTTTAGTGGTGAATGCTCTGACGAACTGCGATCACTTGTGCCCCCACGACGAATGTACCCTCGACAAACCCGACAGGCTGCTAAATCCCACCCCCACACTGTAGAGATCCCTAGATGTAAAAGATATTTTTACTCCAATAGTTTCTTCCCCAGAACCGCTAGACTCTGGAATTCCATTCCAGGTCCCTGCTTCCCCAACAGTACTGACGTGCAGAAGTTCAAGTGTAACGTGAACCGACACCTGCTGCCCAAATCCCTACATAGTACCCCAGTAGTTGTTGCCCCTGATAGTAGCCCACTACACCAAAGTGGCAATTTTCCTTGTTTGGGGTGAAAATGTAATAAACAACAAAAAAAAAAATACTGTCTTAGCTGACTGTAAGCTGTTGTTGTTTTTATTCCAGAATGGGAGAAAAGGCCATTTTCTACTCTGCGAAAATTAATTTCTCGTAAACATTAACTTGTTTGATCAATTAATATTAAAACTGATTTTTGAACGATATTCAGTGATATATTTGGCAGTTGTACGTTAAGCATTAGTAAAATGCTAGGAATTATAGGTAGGTGTGGCTATTTGAAC
>NC_136492.1:129807018-129842018 GCF_053919585.1 Euprymna scolopes
CTAAAGGCTGTAGTAAAAACATTTTGTTTAACAATTTTTTATGTCTTGGATGACATGCTTTTCTTACTTGTATCTTATCTTTTTAAGATTATATTTTAAAACTCTCCTTCTCTCTATTTCAGTTTGTATTTCTCCTCACACCACAACTCATTTTTGCAACCCCTTCTTTGTATAATTACAGGTTTGAATATTCTCTCTGTTTCAGTGGTCATTTCTCCTCACATCACAACTATTTTTTTGCAACTACCTCTTTGTAGTACAGGTCTTAATAATGAGAAAATCTGATTTTTTTTTTTAAAAAAAAAACATTTAAATAGATTTTTAGATTAAATTTCTTAACATTCTTTCAGAATAGAATATTTTTAAAATTTAATAAGGAACATATTTCATATTGGTATCATTAACAAACATTCAGTACATAACGAGAAAAATAGAAATGAAATTTCAAAAGGCCTGTGTAACTGGTTACGGTCAATAGTGGTCCTCGCCAACGAAAGTCTTTGTTTCTGTTATGCTATTATTAGTTAAAACATTTTCAGGCCCCCTCTTTCGCGCGAGTACTAATGTATGTGTATATGAAGACATAAATATACATGTACACATATGCACAGGTTTACGTGAAAATTACGGTGGTGTTAATGAGAAACAAATTCAAAGAAAATATATTAAGAAATATATGTGGAAAAATCATAGATATGGCGTGCTCAATACATTAGTAGAAACAAATCTATCCGTGGAAAGAATTTCTCATAAATAAAAGTAATATACTGTAGTTTGTAATAATAATAAATACGCAAACATACAACCACAATCGGAAGCGTTTTTCATGGAATGCATATTCTGCCAAATATTGGAGGAGCACTTATATATATATATATATATATATATATATATATATATATATATATATATATATATATATACATGTATATGTATATATATATATGTATATGTATATATATAAATGACATATATATAATTACATATATATACACAGATACCCATATACATCTATACGTATATGTGTGTATATATAAAAACATATATATACACACATGTATACATATATACATACACACATACATTATATATATATATATATATATATATATATATATATATATATATATATATATATCGACAGGGTCACGCTGCGTTTTAATTATACGTATTATTAGCTGCAGTGATTGATAATCAAATGAATGGAAAGATTGTTGGACTAGTTGTTGTTTAGGAGTGGTTTATCTCACATTGAGCAAGCGCAAGTATGCGATTAGCCTGCTTAAATGCACTTTTCAGTCACGCGACTATATGCGAATCAATAACCTCACCTACTGATGTGACTATCCAGTAAAAATAATATGGCCGCATTTGTCGGACGAAACAAATATTATGTAATTAGTTAAAAATTAATATCCCTTTTGCTGTTAGAAATAAATTTATTTGCAGGTATACAGGCAACTGATAGACAGAAATGGGGTAGCCTGATGTAAGATACTCGTATACTTTGATGAGTAAAAAAAAAGTTTTACTCAAGAAAACTTTTACAATTTCATGTTGACCTGAAATGTCTTACAGCTATAGAATTTTAATTACAGCGTTTTTTTTTATTTTATAGATATTCTAAATAATCACACGGTAAAACGAAAAATATTAACCCTAAAGAAAACATGGTTTCACTTTTAGACGTGTCAGAATGCTCCAATCGCTCTTGAGATTCGAACACATTGGCAAATAGTAGACGCATTGCAAACAAAAGGAAGTGTTTTTTTCTCAAACGAAAATGGAATCATGTCCTCTTTCTAGGTCGTTAATCTTATAGTTGCACACTGTAATATAGAAAGTAAAGTAGGTTTGAGATCATAGAGATATTAAGTATTCAACTGCAAGTTTATATCATCAGTTTTCCTGAGGCAATACATATGTTTTAGTTCAGCAACTTTTTTCTATTTGATTTCAATAAATCTTTCGACTTGGGATAGACTTTTCCACTTAAAGCTTGGGACATACTATTATTAAAATTGAAATCTTTTGCAGGGTCACTCCTGGAGCGCTGACTTTTCCAATCTCGGTTTCCGACCCTTGTGTCACATGTCTTGCGGTTGGAGAGAAATGAATACCAATGATTAGCTCCACTCTTCAAATTGTACTAAAACAAAACACCCCCTCCATATAACTATTAAAAAAAAATTGGGGGGGGGCATATTTTATCTAACCTCTTTTTATAGCGCGGGTTTTACATTGAAAATCGAGTGGACCCTGTCCTGTAAACTATAAACACACAAAACAAAATAATGCATTCTAAAAATATAATAGATGGACATGCTTTTTTTTTTTGGAAGAATACTACTGAGGGTTCATAAAATATAGTTTCAAATCATATAATCGTCGATTGATTAAATTAAATATATAAGAATTTGGGTAGGTGCCAACATATACACAACACACTTTATATATTTATTGTATATGTTGTATTGTTCAGGATAATAGATATTAATAGATAAAATCCACAAATATATTCCAATGTCATTGTATGGAAAGTTATTTCGCATGGGCGGATGCACATCTCTCTTTGAAATTTTATTTTCTCGACTGACCTACATTTTTTCGAGTAAAATGCCGTTTAGAAGTAGTTTTATATGTTCTTAAGATATCCATCTTGGATTTCCACATTTGCAAACGATGGCTGAAAACATAATATGAGATGGCATAAGCCAATAGGTAAATATAATGGCATATAACATAGTGTATTTATTTGGATTAAGATAGAGAACAACTTCTGTTCTTGCACGTTGCTTTGTGTGTTATGATTATTTCTTTTTCTAATCAAGTTAAAACACCTCATGCTTTATTTCGTTTTTGCAATAGTTCCCTGCCAAATAAACTCCAAGCAATATATCGAATGAAATTATGTTGTACGATCGATAGGTAAAGTGACAGAAATATATTAATAAACACATATCAAAATAAGAGATTTAGTATGGGATTCATTATAAATTATGAACAAATGATTTTAATGTACTTTTATGAAATTACAAAAGTACTTTGTCATTATTTCTTCCCACCCTATAAGATTTATTGCTAAATTTACGTGTAAAAAACGGGAGTATTTCCAGGTTAAATTTAGTTGAGCATAATTGAAATATCTTCACATCTGTTCATACAATCTAGTGATAATATTATCTATCCATATCCCTATCTACACACACACACACACATATAGCAGTAAAAAGGCAGGCACCTTCAGACTAGACAGATTATGGATACTCAAGAAAGGTTGCTAAGACGGCAGTGTTAAATAGCAGTGGCAAGTGAGGTGTAGGACGACTTGAAATGCCGAGATAAGCGGGGAGCATATACAGCGCTTAGCATTTCCAAATGTTCACCCATCTAACAATAACCAGGTTCAAATTTGGCTACCTTAGGTGATATGACGAAAACCGGGTATCAACGCGATTATGCCGTACACACACACACACACACACACACACACACACACACACATATATATATATATATATATATATATATATATATATATATATATATATATATATATTATCCGCTTCTTCAATTAAAAAATATTCAGCGTGGCTTTACTTTAGCAATAATCAACTGCATTCTACGTAGTTTCGCGTTACATTATTTAGAAAAGATTTACTACTTCTGAATGTTGACGTTTTAATATTAAGTTAATTGTTCTATTACTTTATTATAATTTAAACGGTAAATAAAAGAAAAACAAGTATATTTAAGTGCGTATTATGCTATTTTATATATAATGTAAGCTGTCTTCTTGCTAATAACACGCTTACGACTTCGATTTATTAGGATTATTGCGAATCATCTTTTTCACAATCGTCTATACTATAACGGTATAGTCCGGGTGGGTTTCTTGTCTCTCTAGACGCTTAGGAGTCAGGAAACGTGCCATTGGTTGATTTAATATGAAAAATTAAATCACCAGGTCGATTACATATTATGTGCTTGTTACATTTGAATTTTCAATACTATTTCTGAATGTCAATATTAAGTCGCATGAATATTTAGTTTTAATTACATTCGCATAAATGGCGCGATCCAGTGTCAGGAGGGCTGGAACTTTCCTGGTATGAATGCACAATTAATTGGTGAATGCCTTTGTCTGCCGCTCTTTCCCTATACGTGTCAATGCGAAACGCCATTCTGTCTGGTCTCACGCATCCGGACACATGCGTAACCTAGAGACATATCCCCCGTGTTTTATCTCATTGATTCAAAGGAGAGCATGGCTCGACGATGATCAAAAATGAAGAGAGGAAGTTAATATAAGAAACGCCTAAAAGCATCTTTCTTTCCTCATCTGAAACTGGCTTAGTTCATATTTTCCGATGTAATATTTTATTTTATGTTTAAATGTGTCTGATGTCTATTCGTGCATTTGAAATTTGCTTTTTTTTACTCAGACATTTGTCCTATATTCAAGCTTATCAGTTTGGGCACTTTTCCCTTTTATATTGTTATTTGATTTTGTAAGTTTTCTTTAGAGTTATGCCTATATGTCTTTTCGGAAACCATCATGATAACATCTTGAATACTTGCGTTCTATGAATTCAGTATGAGCCTTCCCTTCCACTGTCAGATATTCAGCGAAACCTTTGCATTTTTTTCGTTTTCTAGATGCTTGCAATTTTTCCATTACATTTTGTAAGCGTAGGAATCATTGTAAAGGACCTTGTATTTCTTCGAGGTGTATGTTTGTCTAATTTTAAGAAAATAAACAAAATACAAATTAACCACAGTGTTAGAATATCGGTAAATCATATGCAATAATTGGATAAATAATATCTTTTACAAAACTATTCAATTATCATAATCAATGGCATAGGATATGGTTAGTTAAATTAATTATCTCTTAAAGACAGTTATAAATAATGATGATTTTATTTCTGGAAAAATAAAGTGTTTATATATTCTTGATTAAAGTTCTTTTTTGGGTTTATGTTTTAGTGCATGCATAAAATGTAGAATGATAACACAATCAGTTTATTTCCATTTATTTTTAAGAGTAAAACAATGCAAATATATATGTTTAGACGATGACATCCCCATACAAAACACTACAAATGAGGAATATGTAAAGATTATGAATTTATATATTCATGGTAAAGTCCCAATACTCTCTTTAAGATATCCCTCTCTAATATCTATCTATCTATCTATATATCTATCTATCTATCTCTCTCTCTATATATATATACATATGTATATACACCTATATATATATACACCTATATATATACCTATATATATACATATATATACACCTATATATATACCTATATATATATATATACATATATATACACCTATATATACACCTATATATATATATATACCTATATATATACCTATATATATATATATATATACCTATATATATACCTATACATATACCTAAAGATATATACCTATATATACATATATATATACCTATATATATACATATATACCTATATATATATACCTATATATATACCTATATATATATCTATATATATATATATACCTATATATACCTATATATATATATACCTATATATATATACCTATATATATATACATATATATATATATATAATGCTCCTCATGTCGAGTAGAGCATATTGAGAAGTGATACACGAATTACCGTGTAAAGCGATGCTTTTTGTGTAAACAAATCGAGCTCAGGTATCTTAACCGATGTCAAAACATCAGTAATTCAGGACTCGCAAAGCAACTACCGATTAGCTTAATGGTTACGAGCCTTGACTCTCGTACATGAGGTCTGGTTTCTGGTTTCAATCCTGGCTTGAGGCAATCACCTGTGTAGCTGCACTGTGAAACAGCTGAACAGTAATGTGTGCGGATGACTATATATATATATATATATATATATATATATATATATATATATATATATATACCGTTTCAATCCATATTCTAATCAAATGACTATATACCGACTTCATTTAACTAGAATCGTTAATTATGCAAAAATATATTTTTATATACAGCAGATGCTTCAGTATTTTTATTTTTTAAACACAAACCCGTTTATAGTCCCTCTCTATTTTACACAATTTCATAAATAAAATGTAATAACTGTAAAATTACTAGGAAATGTTTACTAATAAAACAAAATACTTTACAATAAACATTCCTATCATGTCTTCATAATATGTGATATATATAAGAATTATCTTCTGGTTTTTTAAATGTACGTATTTTGTTTGTATGTCTGCCTAAAACTTTCCGCATAGGGGAGGGATTGTAATGGATCGGAATCGTTTTGAAGCTCAACACTTCGGGCGAGCAATATAGAAAAGCTGGCTAAAACATTGTTTCTTTCACCCTGAACCCGGAAGTTTTCTAATAGTGGATTTTTTTTTTTGCATCGCCATTTTCGCAAGTCGTCCTGTCCTATTTGTACGAATGGCTTTACTAAAGGCCAAGTTTTCGAAATTACGGTCGCATCATGGAATAGCGGTATGATCTCCCGGTTTTTTTCACTTTCTCTTCCGCCTTTCCGTCACTGTTCCGAGCCTTTCTGCCTCCGATCACTTTTCTTTTTGCTCGACAGACACCTTCAAACACACGGGCAACGCCCGCACACAGCCCAATCTATTATATAAATCTCACCTATCTGTTAGTGTTGTGTATGCACTATGTTTGTTTGCCCCGATAAAACTTTCGGAACACGTTACAAGCACTAACAAGATTGGTATCCTTTGCACGCTAAATCTCACGGCCGAATAACATAAAGGACTTGACAAAACAAACAAAAAACATTTATTACTTCACTGTCAATTGGGTCGTTTTACAGGGAGGGGTAATCTTTTTCGTCGAGCATTTTCAAGTAATTCAAGCCTCGCGTCAACGTCAGCGTTAAAATATATTATTTCGAACGCGCGTGACATAACAATCACGGTGAGCACATCGATAAAACCGTTTTTCTTTTACACAATCTTTTCCTCTCTCGAGTTGCGGGTCTCAGCCTGCTTAATACTTCTATATTTTACGATCAGTCCTATTTGGAGTTGTTTTAATTCATGTTTGTTTCAGAGCTTCATCCCCTAACACACACCTCGTCACAGCCGGGCAACGCCGAGCACTCAGTTAGACTATAATATAAATCGCACCTGTCTGTTTAAAGCTATGTATCTATGGATGTATGTAGTTGGTATGTCCGGCTAAAAGTTTCGTCAGAGGCGACAGATTTACGGAGGATCTGTCTCGTTTTTAACCTCGCCCGTTCGAACAACAAATATCGAAAGAATTGGTTAAAACCTGAATTATTTCACCCTCAACTTGGCCCTATTCTTCAGAGATGGGTCGCTTTCCTCGCCAATATTTTCGAAAGTAATAAACTCTTTTTTATTGACTAATAAAACCCTTCGCCATTTTCGGTTTTCGATGGATGCAACGGCAAAGATATCCCGATTTTTTTGTTTTTTGTTTTTTTTTGATGTTCATTTCTTCATTCGCAATACGGGTTCGAGCCTGCCCCCCCTACTTCCATTTTTTTATATTGTCAAAAACCTCCAAACACCCGTGCAACGCCGGACAACTGCAGGCCTTGCCAGGCAACACCGGGCAACGCCAGGTAAAGCCAGGCAACCCAGGTTATTTTTAAATCAAACATGTCTATGTATATAAATACTGTTGGATGTGACTCATTAATTCATATGCATGGATATATTTAGTTTCTTCCTATTAACGGTCTAAGATTTATCCATTTCAATATTCGTTACGAAACAGCAATCGCTATTAAAACATTCATACTTAACGACTCCCAAATTTTACACACTATAATATAAAATACCATAACTAAATGTAAACTTCATAACGTGCATATACTATTCCTCTGGTTATATCTTGTTTAGAAATATGTTTCCGCTATAACATATTGAGTAAGATTAGTCTGAAACGAGCACATTATTAAGTGAAAGAACAAATACATTATGGAAAGACAAACCTTTTTAATATGCATATTATCATTAGACTTGAAATAAATATCATTCCGCCTGAAACGTATGTAAATAAATTTTCAATATTCACATATATAAGTAACAGATCCATATCGTTAATGATAATCCTTGCTAATAGTAAACACAGCTTGACCACCTCTAGTCTAAAATAAAATTTATCTGTTTATGCTGTCATACATTTATTGTTGTCAATCATATGCGAATTCATCAGATCCTTAATGAAATGCATCTTCCGATGCATTTTTCCTGCTCAATGCATTAATGTGTTATCGGCTCTGATTGATAATTATAATAACATTAATTGAAATGACTTTTTAAATTATGCATAATTTATTGAGACTATTGTTTTATTCTATTATTGTTTAACCCATAGTCAATTGAAACATTTAGGAATGTCTTCATTGTAGCTAATCATTAAGTATACGATAAAGATTACATTTATTGATATCCAAGAAAAATAATTTTACAAGAGAATCAGAGACAAACCTATTGGTATTGCATGAATGGTGGCTGTTCTATGTGTCAATACCAATACTCGGATCAACAGGTCTATGCCAAAACCTTCATAAGCAATGATAAAATTGTCATTGTTATTCTATCTACTATGACCTGAAGCATGCCCTCTAATGGCGAAATGTTTGCTGATCAATTTTAATATAATAAAAACACGCTTCTTCTCTTGCCTTACTAGTAATAGGATTCTCACCTGGCCAGAGTAAATAAAAATGCGACTCTACCTGAACAAATCCACGTACAAGATTAACATACATCACTCGCTTTTATTGCTAAGGTTGATGTGGTTTTTACACTGTGATTATATCGCCCAAGAGGGTATCATTTTCTGACACACTTCTCATCCTAGAAAAATACAAACACGGCCTAATGTAAAGTTATTTGCGTAATCTCGGACGGCGGGTGTATTTGTATCTTTTACTTACATGGAAGTGTGAAAAGTGACTTCAAAATTAGACTAGGATGTGCATTGCGTTTTTTTTTAAAATAATAATTTGTTAGACTCCTCTCTGCTATCGTTATTTTTATCGCAGTTAATCCTGTGAGTTCTAATATCTGGGTATTATCTGTATGAGTTGACACAGTAAATACTCGTCTATGCATAATCTAACTTCCTCAACACAAATCAAACTAATCGTAATATTTATCATAAATCTTCTGTCGGAGGTATTTTCGTCTTTAGATAAACACCTTCCTAGCTGAAACCACTATAAAAAATGTTCCCCACTCCTTATATGTGCCTAAATCAAAACGTAGATTCCATGAACAAAGCTTCTTTCTTAGAAGTGCACGCCTGTGGAACTCTGTTTCGGACGTCTGTTTCCCACCTGACAACAACCTGTATGTCTTCAAGTCCAATGTGAACAAATTCCTGATTAATCGCCTCCTTAAGTAAGATACTTTATCAGATCTCCAACACTAACGTACTGTACACACAATAACCCTTATCTCCGAGTGGCTTACGGGCCCTGATAAGTGGTGACTACTATGTAAAACATAACATTACTCTTGGATACTTCGCGCATATTATATCATGTGTTTTTTTTAGTCGCGATGTTTACGATTTCTGTTAAGACTCCTTACAATTATAAATATTATGACTTGTTTTTAACACGTTTTGATAATTCTCAATTCGAGCTTTTATGTGCTCCAGAAAAAAAATCGTAAAACCTTATCAACGTTGCATTGGCCTGGCGGGGTGGTGTTAGTATATAAAAAAAAATATTGCATATTCCGTACATAGTCTTTTAGATATGGAACGTAGAAAACAAATCCAATAGCACTTTATGTCTTTTACTAATATCACATGAGAAATAATCCGTGTAATCAGAAACTAGGCCATACGCAGTCCAACATATCTTCTTTATAGATTTAACTAAAAATATGTCAACACTTAACTTCGAGTACACTAGACATTAAATCATATATATGTAAAATATTATGAGTGAAAATTTAATATTTCTTCTCGTGTTTAAATGTTTACTAACTATATATTAGTGTTCATCTGTTTCTGTGTTTATTCTGAAAACATCATTGATAATAGCCTAAAATCGAATCATAGGTGTGTAGCTTACGATATTACAAATTTACCCTTTGTGCAATAACATTATATCATCTGTCAATATCGGACCGGATATATACCAAAGTACTAGAAATAATACAACCTTATTCTACATTTTCTTCTATATAGTTGCAGTTTCTAATCTTGCGAAACATCTTATCAACATCTGCGTTCTGAATAATCAGAGAATTGTGGACATCACAGAGAAGTGAATTACGTTTCCATTTTGTTGAGTTATTTCTAACTATTCTGGTTTAATAAAAAAATAGCAGTTGCTCTGCAGCAGATTGGTACAGTTGTATCTGTGTTTAACAAACAAGATGTGAATAGGTACACAAATATGCGTGTATGTGTGCATATAATCATTATACTCTATATTTTTCCTAATAAGTCTATGTACGTAATATTAATATAATATTTAATCTTTTGCGTACGGTTTCGCCGGGTGATTTCCAGGTAATTTAAAATTACTTTCTATCTCATAAGGCCGACATCTTAAAGAAATATCATTCGAATTCTGACTAATTGCATTCGATTACGCCGCACAATGACACGCACCGAATGAAAGCGATCGTTTTCTATAGCCACTTCAGTTAAATTTTCATTGTGACGAGGAGATTATGAAAAGTCAGACAAGTACTCAGATAAAGTACTCAAGGACAACTACCATCTCTTTCGTTTTCTATTTAGTTTTTATGGTTTTATTTAATGCGCTTGGGACCTTGCTATTTTAATCCATTTTCAGATTTCCATAATAAACTTAATTATCTATTCGTATCCAAAATATATTACGTAGGATTACATTTGAAAATGAATATTTGGAGAATTATGTTTTATTACTGAAGGTTTTAATGTTTGTGTTAGTAATTTGCCCAGTTGTTCTTCTGACGTTCTACTTATAGTAATTATATTACAGCAATTTACGCACCGCTAAATTACGTGGGTGGCTTTCATAGCTTATTTCGATTCAGATTTCTATAGATTACTGTAATGCGGCTTTATTTTATTACATTTTCACCCCAAACAATAAACAGTGTAACGTTTGTGTAGGCAGTATTTATAAGATACATAAATTCATTGATACTATGTAGGGAGTTTGGCAGCAAGATATCTGTTCACATTAATCTTTAACTTCTACATGTCTGTACAGTTGAGAAGCAAGAAGCCGGGGGTGAATTCGAAAGTTTAGCAGTTCTGAGAAGAAACTGAAAAAGTGGATGACTTTCGTACATCTAGGGATCTTTTCTTTGTGTGGATAGGTCTTTGCTGATTGTCGAGTTCGTCTGGGGTATGGCCTCCGAGGAGTGGAAGGGATTGTAGTTCGGCAATGAATTCACCATGATAATACTTGTAAAACAGGTATAGGGAGGAATATTTCGTCGATGGGCCAGAGTTGAAGCTTAGATGACAGTTCAAGACTTATGAGGTTGGCGAGTGTTTTGAACTTTGAGAGTCGTATGCACCATTCCAATGTGACAAAAATACGCCTAACAGTTGTAAATGTTTGCCTTATTGAGGTATAGGATAATTTCAGAAGTAAGGGATTTCAAGTACGGTAGAGAGGGCCAATACTTTTCCAATGTTCTAAATGTATCTGCTCCACCTCATGTCCCCTGTGAACGTTAAGCAGAAAAATACTGAAAGAAGTCATTTCAGGTAATGTATTTATAGTCCTAGCACTTAGTAGTTGAGTATTGAAGTAAAGAAGCTTAGTCGTAGCACTACTAAATGTGCCCCTCCATTTTCTCCCCAAATCCAACGCAAAAAAAAGACATCCCCCTATAGATTCTTTTTTTGTCTTAGATATGTGTTTATTCATATTCGATAAACATATCAAGATATAACATTTCCAATCCGAATACACCCAATTCAAACCATAAGACAAACAAGAAAGTGCAGGTAGCGAGGGAAAGTATTTACGAACGAAAGAGAACATAAATGCATAAGTACCAATATAGGTGATTAATAATATATAAAATACATCAACCCCTTTCCAAATATAACTGATATTTTTAAGCGAAATCTATAAAAATCGGCACACGAATGCATAGTGTGTTTTATTATCGCTATACTGTAATCACGTGATTGAAATTTTGCAGACGACAATTGTGAAGCAACAAATAAAATATAATCCATATTTTAACATTTTTCAATTAAGTCTGCAGATTGTTATCTCTTGAACACTAAGCTTCCATATTATAATGGAACATGGAAACAAAGTATTTTTCTAAATTTTTAATGTATCGCTTTCTTGCGTGTTTGTTATAATGTTGCATGTGAAACGCGAAACACTTTTCATGATCCTTAAATGTACAACATTTCCTGATAGTTGAAGTCTTAATCAATAAGAATCTACACTAATACTTAAATAAGGTCAATTTGGTAATCGGGAGTTATAATTCTTCAGGGACGCATTATATGATGTTGCGAACCAGAACAATGCTGACCTTAGCACTTACATTCTATCTTTGCCGTTATTTCGTAATTTATTTCCCACGATTATCATCGATTACAGACATAAAGTTAAGATTACAAAAAATATAAATTAAAACAAAAAGCATTGCTTGAATTAAACAATGCTTCCGCTGCCATTTTTTTTATATTTCACTTATTTGATAATTGTTCACGCGCTTTATAACGTTCTACTAAAGTATACCCCCAAGTTTTGCCTACTACCCTTTTTTACTGCTAGGAGTAGTGTTGAGTTTCTTTTTAATATTTGCAACTTTCTACGCCGATGAGGTAGATTAAACTTTTAGCTTGCACATTACCAATATGCTTTTGAAAAAATATAAATCTTACCCACAGAAAAGGGAAGCTGACGTTGTAAAAGCAGTATGCGCCTCATTTATTAGAACGTATGATAGCAAATTGATCCAAAACTATTAAGGTGAAAAAGAAAAACTTAAAATAGAGTTTTATCAAAGAAAATAACGCCTGTACTCGATTATAACCGCGGGAAAAATGCGAAAAAGCCATAAACTAAAAAAAATGTAAGCCTTCGGAAACTGTTGTACGTTTCCACTGTAGTGTTTTTTGTTGTGTCTTAAAATTGTGTGGCAAAGTCGTCTTCAGAAAAAAAACTGCACTGAGTTATAATTAATTTTTAATTCATTCTTGTATTTGGATTAAACATTACAGACGCACGGTATAACCTTAAATCTAATAAATCGCGATATCCTAATTTTATTTGACACATGAGAGGAAAACACACATTAATTACATCACTCATGTGAAGGTTGGGATTTTATATACAAACATTGTTATTTCCACACAGTACCCGCGGACTCCATTGGCGTTGTTATACTGGGCCGCCAGTGTTTCCCAGTATCAGCCGTAGTTTAACGGTTTTTATATTTTTTTTAGAGCGGTGATACGCCCACCGGCCATGTCAGAACACATGCCCTGCTATTATATATATATATATATATATATATATATATATATATATATATATATATATATATATATATGTATGTATATATGACTTGTGAGATTGAATATTATAGATGATGCATTTTCGACACTTTTGAATTTTTTAACGCGTATGATATATATATAAGAACGATATCAATCCGAAATCCATTCTCAAAGAGTTCCAGAAATTTATTTTCTGGACTGCAATATTTTTGAGCCTCCAATAAAAATCGATAACTACCGGTATCCGTATTGTGGCCGCGTTTCGATATTGGCCAGCAGATATGCATTACAAACTGGTGAGTGCAAAAGTCCTGACCTTTAGGCAAAGTCGTCTATCATTTCCACTTCCTGTCAACATAGGGTTGTTCCTTGCCATTATCTACATCCCCGTCTGTCCTCCGTTCCTGGTCGAGAGAGATGATGTATTTTTCACTTTACATATAACCATTCCTCTCTAAACCCACCCATGAATTTGGAACCGGTTTTCAGATATTCATCCATTTCCACCCCATGTTTACGCATAGCGTAAAATATTTAGACACACATGTAGAGATCCATCAAGAAAAACTAAAACTAATAACTCCAGCGAAAAAAAAAATGTGAATAATCGTATGTATATATATATATATATATATATATATATATATATATATATATATACATCTCGAACAATAGGGCGTACAATCGGTTGATAATAATCTTCAATATATTATACAAACAATCTCAATTAGAAAAAATATCAGAAGACGAAAGAATCAACGATGGAAATGTTTTATTTTATCTAAATATCCTCATAATTTAATAGGATAAAATTATATTTGCATACGTCTGCTTACATAGATTTTTGTGATATATATATATGTATGCAACATCGTATTCCTGTCAGTGCGTTTCTTTGTATGTTCATTATATGGTTTATATATATAAACATTTGCTACTTTACTCTTTCCTTTATTTCTATATATAATGTATTCATGCAAAATGTACAATTATAAGAACATCACAGTTGCATATTACGTTAAGGAAAATTGATTTTACGAAGTAGTGGTATGTATTTTGTGTTTCTAGCAAAATAATTGTGTTAAGTTTACTATTACAAATTGTCATTTAATACACTTTAAATAACAGATTTATTGATAATATATTTAATTTAAAATTTGAAAATATTTACGTTATCGACTAAAATTTGGAAATATTTACGTTATCGACTATTTAAAAAGTTAGAGTTATCTTCCACTAGAAACTTCGGAACATAATAATAATCTCTTCACAAAATAAAATAACTGTGTAATCTCAAGTATTTTCGTGTTTGAAAAATAAATCCGTGTGTACTTTTTAAATATTCAACCAAAAACACACACACACATATGAATAAACAAACAAAATATCATTTGTTTGCTTTTAGTATTCCTGAAACGGATATACGGAAACTACGACCGCTTCGAATAAAAACTTCAGCCACACACATTGAGAAATGAAAAGGCCTCCTACACTACTCCAAGAAAGAAAATCGGAAAAGACCTAACCTAAAAATTTCAATTCAGAAAATATTCTTTATTTACTAAATAAAAAGCCCGTGATATAAGTGCATTTATAAAAAAAAAATAATTATAACGCATGTTACGCACTTGTTTGGATTTTTTTTTCTGTCGTCCGGGCGCTAACCGCTATTTTTTATTAATAAAGAAATAGTTTTTATTTATTTTTATCTATATATTTGTTAGAGTGGGGGGTCTTTTTTAGCTCACAGAAAACACACATTCTCAATATCGGTAGAATAGCTTTTTCTCTTAGTATCCTTTCTAACGAAACATTGTATCACGTACTCCTTTACATGCTCTTACCCGTTTTTTTTTTTCAAATTTTGAAAGTGTTGCTCATGATTAAATCGTTAATATCCTAAGGTGTGGTCAAACGAAATATCATCTAAATCCGAGCAAGTCAAGGGTACACATGTAAGTGTATATATACATTTTTACAGATGGTCGATTAAAGTAAACACATTCATCGGGCGTATTTATAGAATGTTGCCTTCCACAGATGAAGCCGGTGTGAAAAGCAACCATTTAAGTCGTCCGACGAGGACATGGTCTTTTACCCGAATATATTTCTGAAAGAGAAGCAGTCCTAGTGTTGCAGCCATGTAAATTGATTTATTTTAATAAAAATATATATTGCTTAAATTTACTTGAGTACTTGCATAAACTTGATTAAATCCATTAGTTATCATAATTAAAAACCTATAACATGTTCACGTTTATTAGAGATTCTGTTTATGTTTTAATTAGCAGATATTGCTAAAAATACATTACAATCATTCAATTTGTTTGTATACTTTTATTTCTATAACATCTTATATTCAACAAAATTATATGGTTTTACATTATAACGATATTGATTTGGCTACTTTTAAACGCGGGTATCTATTGCCTTAAAAGTGGACTTGATTTTCTCCGCGTTTATTTTATTGTACTTCTCTTGTTTTCGTTATAGATTTTGTAAATAAACATATGCAAAACCATTCATGTATATCTTAAATCTGGTTTTCTCTGGTATAATTCATAACGTTTAAGAGACAACTAAATGCACTTTAGGGAGTCTTATCTATCAGAGCCGATTTTGCATTGACAAAATATGCATATTTTCCAAATATAAAATACATTAAAATCTGTCATTCACTGAATATAATGATGACGTAAATTGATCTTTTTAAACCGTAAAATCTTCAATATGAAACAACTGAACGAGGTGTAGTTGTATAGGTTAATTCTTAAGCTCAGTACGTGCTTCACACTTTTGGTGTTACAATGGTCTTTGTGTTTTGATAAATTATGAAGGTTCATTTTTATTACAAACCTAATATTTTTGCAATATTCAAATTTGATGTGTTTCTTACAGATTGTAACTTAAACTCTCTAAAACTTTTCGCAGAATCATTTTTTTGTATTTAATAAATTGTGCTTAATAATTATACTCTATTTATTACTTACTCGAATGCTCTGCCGTCCTCCTGGTCTGTCCGACTGTAAAGCAATTTAAGTTAAATCTTATGTATCTCGGAATGCAATATATAATTATATGTATTACTTAGTTACTCGGATTTCTGGAAGAATTACGTAATAATGATCTTCATTCGCTTAAACAGATTGTGATTATTTTTATTCTATCTATGATTGCTGTAAATTAGCTTTGTGCACGATATTGCCGCCAGAAACTGTGATAGGTTGCTCCTTATTTTTTAAACGATAACGCTCTTCACCATGTAAGAATAATTAGAGTAAGCATTTATCTAGTGTCCTTTCATGATCTTTGCACTTAACGACACATAATGGTGTGCATAACCCTAACGCTTATTTCAGTATATATATATATATATATATATATATATATATATATATATATATATATATATATATATATATAATAGAAGAAATTTGAATATACCATCTTTTGTATTCTCATGTGACTTAAACTGCCTATGTTTATTTGCTTCAATTATACGATTAATTAAATTCATCTTTGAGTTAATTAGTTATTTTTTCTACGTAATTTCGTGATTTGTAGAAGGATATGTAAACTTCAACGTGTATTTTTGCATATTTAAATATGTGTTAATGGGTTTATTTACGATGTCAATGTGCACTATGCTATATTTTTCTGTAATTAAATACATCGTATGATTGCAAATAATTCGCGTGAGATCTATCTACTGTAATTTGAACAATTGCTTTAATCGACAATAATAATACTACTCCGAACAATTCTATATGACAATGGTAGAAAAATATTCTTACTGGTAAGTATAAGCCGAAATCTTTACATATAAAAGACACCCCCCCGCGATTTTGTATGTTCCACAAAGGCTTTTTTTCGCCAGGGTTATCGAGGGGGTTATTATGTTTTAGAACTTTTTATATTCTCTCGAGATTAAAATGTCTACGATTTGAGAAAAGACTTTGAAACTAGGTACATTTACATCGATTTTATAAAATTAACGCTGTTCCTTCCTCTCGCGGGTTTGTTTGGCTTTTTTGCATAAAAGCAAAACTGAATCGATAGCAACGGTAGCTTCCCGACATTTCGTGGCCCAAAATATTCCCTATCTTGTTCTACGTTCACTCGTTTAGGTCATTCGGACCATATACTAGGTATAGCCGAGCTGAAGCTAGGAAATAGGCTCAAGTTTAAGGAGTACTGGAAGTTTAACACCGTTCTGCAGATACAAGGTTTCCGAGATTAATTAATAGAATTAATTAAAAAGGCACTAGTGATGGCGGCTACTGTGAGTAAATGGTGACTACGTCCTAAAACCAACATTAGAAGCTTCTCCGTCAAGTAAGCCCAGCGGCTCGTACTCGATATGGACAAGACAAAGAAGCAGCAATAGAAGTACCTACATGGGGAGAGTGATAGCGTTAGTTGGAAACTAGCTAAGCAGGACCTTCTACGCGAGACTAGCGAGCGTTAAGAAGGTCAATTAGTCAGAGCTAGACTTAGAAAGATACGCAACGAAGCAGTCAACTCTAACGCTCACTCGCGTCGGGAAACTTTTAGGCGTGGCTCGGACAAATACATTACGAAAGTCAGACATCGAGATAGACGCCCCCTGGAATCGACTCTGGAGATCTGCAAGGGGTTTCGAGAACATTTCGAGGAGCATATTACGCAGTAGTCCGATTTTCCGGTCCTTGAGTTTAGCGACTATTTGGCCGAATCTCCCTGTCTTGAAGCGGTTAGTGGCGAGTGCGTGTGAAGAATGGGGGCAGGTCTTTATTTCGCCGAAGCAGGTCAGATATAAAAGATCGCCAGGAACGCTGAGATGCCATACGGACTTTATTTGAGGCTGTCGCCCATGTTCTGTCTCTTCTGACGGATGTGTTTCAAACATTGGTTTTCTCAGGAATCAATCCCGGGTAATTCACAACAGGATGGATCACATTACTGAGGAAAGGCGACAGGCATGGCGGGGAAGTTATACGATTACAGGCCAATAACTCAGCTAAACACTGAGTTGAAGATTTTGGTCAAGGTACTGTAGAATTGGCTGCAGCTTGTTATCGACGAGTTGGTTTAACTGGAACAGAACTACGCTGTGAAGGGGGTATCGATTCAAAAGAACTTGCACCTGATCCGCACGGTCCTAGAGGGGAGTAGATGACGACACGGAAGCCGCGCTAATCAATTTAGATCAGTCCAAATCGTTTGATAGGGTCGACCATCGTTTTCTGGCGTCTATCTAAGAAGCCGCCGGTTTTAAACCTGACTTAAGTGGATCTCCGTGATGTATCGACAGTCCACAGCTGTCGTGCAATTCTACGGAAAGCGCTTGAAACCCTTTGTTATCTCTCGGTCGGTGTGTCAGGGCTGTCCGCTATACGTACTTGCCTTGAAACCTCTGCTCCGCAAGCTGTGATGTGTGGAGGCAAATTCGGTCCTGCACGGAATGGCACTAGCTGGCGGCGTAGCCGCCAAGGGATCCGTGTTCTCCAATGACGTCATAGGCTTTGTGTCGAGCTTCAGAGAGACGGAGATCGTGTCGGAGGCGTTTGCACGCTACAAAAGAATCACAGGGGCAAATATAAACCGCAGCTAGTCAGTCTAATTTCGATTGGGCGCCTGGAGTTGCAACGTAAATCTCCCGGTGCACTTCAGCTGGACGGATGGTCCGGTTTGTATTCTCGGCGTTTGGTTTGGAGCGGATCTCCATCCCCCAAAAAAATAGGTTAGAGGTACGGTCAAAGGTGGAAGCTGCGGTCAACTCGTTGCTTCCTAGGAAAATTCCTTAAAGGGTAGAGCCGATGCGTGCACCACATACGTCTTCTTTCTCATCATTTACCTACTGGCCGTACTTCCCTTACCTGCCCAACACCTACAAGCTCTTGTCGAACTCTTGTCCTCGTTACTTTGGGGAAAAGGACACTGGGTGAGCACACAGGTTGTATTCAACGTCCATGTTAGGTGGATTTCGGAATACCAGACTTTAATTGCCATCGAAACGCCGGGAGGCTGGCTTTCCTGAGCACTCTCTTCAAGCGGGACATCCCGAAATTAGTGGCGCCTTTCCCAACCTAATTCTCGATCCCTATCTCAAGAGTCGTCGCAGGCCGCGAGTAGATTCAACCTGCCTGAAAAAGTGTCGAGCTGTGCTAAAACGATTACTAAGATCCATTGACCTTGACTGCTACCAGTAGGGAACTCCACAGGGATCTTGTAAGGGGGCAGCCGACGACTCAATGTGCGCTTCTTTGGGTTGGCAGCATAGTGAGTTTCGGTGCGCGTGGAGTTGGGCGCCAAGTTCGAATAATCTGAACAACATGGAGTTCTCCCTGACCGGTTGATTGGCCCGAAATCCGCTTTCCCTCGACAATGTACAAAGCCGTTCCGGCCTAAATTCCTCAGTGTTGAAGCAAATAAATACTGGCAGCTCCCCGGCCGTTCGTGCCGGGATGTCCAAAAAAAAATCAGCTTTGATCATTTCCAGGAAACCCCTCAGATTAGAAATTCTTATTCATTCGGACACTCCCTTTTTTGGGGGGAGCTGTTTCCCCCCCCCCAACATCGTGAAGCACCTGATATGATAGAAATCTGAACTGCCCTCCATCCATCCTTCGTTTCTGCGAGTCAACTTTTTCATTGGCATCGCGTAATCTCAACCGTTTTTAACTTTCTATGATCTTATAGCATGACAGTAAAAGCTCACGTTTTCTTTGTTTTTCATTACCGCCTTCCGGTTTGTGTCTCGTTCGAAACACTTTTTTTTTCTTTTACACCTACAAACACACGGGCAACACCAGGTACCCCCGTTAGTAATACATAAATAACATGTTTATATAAATAATGTAGGTTTCTTACGATTCCAGCCGTTTTACTTTGCAACGAGCTATATTTTTTTAATCAACCATGTTCGGCAGACTAATACTTTATCTCGAATGCATTTTTCGCACTCGTTCTACATAAACAATCCAGATTTTTAAACACGGATTTGCTAATGAGGTATCATCTTTCTGATTTCAGGCGTTTTTCATTGTTATTTATATCCAGAATTCCCTATAAACTCAAGCAAGTGATTATTCCTTATATATGTACACCCACATGAGTGTGAATCTTATTTCGTCATCTGGATCCCCGTCGCCGGCAGAGTCTACGCTATTGCTTGCATTTACGCTGATGTTAAAAATCTTCCTACCATAGAAAAAAGAAATATAAATAGGAATCTCCCCCATAAACGGATTTCCAGAAAGATGTAATTTTTATAGGAACCCAGCAGAGTATTTTATGCAAACGATTTAATGCATATATTTCTATTTTTATATATCTCTATAATAATATAACAACGTATATATATATATATATATATATATATATATATATATATATATATATATATATATATATATATATACCTGCATGCATAATGTCAATAAATGAAAGGATACGGTACACTTGTATAGCATTAATTGTAAAATAACTGTAATGCATGCATATTTACATTTATGTTATATATGTATATATGCTAAGAGTTTTATATTGGAAACTTCCCATTTCTTATTTAGCTATATTTTGGGAATAAGTTTTCTGTTCTATTGAAGCAAAATAGAACCCTGTTACAATAGCGGGTTAACAATATAATAAAATATTTTGTTAAAAAGTTATTGTTTTATAAGTAAATTGGAATAAACGGAAGTCGTAATTAAAAGTTAAAAAAAAAAACTTAAATCACGCTCATAAGCGAATAAGAAAAATATCGATGTTATTAATCTGTCGAAATTCGGAAATCACTTGTAAATTTTCGTGATCATTCCCATGTCAATCAACATTTTGTTATTTTAACTCTTGATTATCGTCGGTCTATTTGCAGAAACAACTATTTATACCAATATATTTTCATTGTCTTTAGTGTTCCTTAAAAACAGCGTATATTTGCATCAAATTAAATTGTGTTTTTGTAAAAATTACCAAAACAGAGAAATAATTTTAAATGCTATACTATATCCACTTTCTCCACCTTCAACACGCCCTTATTTCGTACTACCACAATATGCATGTGAAATAATACAACCTTTGCACATATACGTCTTCTAGTTACTTACTAATTGGATTTCAGGCGAAGGAAGTCGAAATTGATATTGTTTATGAAAGAGCGTTACATAGAAAAAGTGATTCCTTGTATTACATGAGTTAAGAAGTTGAGACGATATAAGTGTTGGGTTTATTGATCAAATAGTTCCATGACAAATAGTAAACCTCGCTGATTAAAATGATACGAAAGGAGGCTGCACACTTTTTTTATGTAGATCATCCAACTTTGTTTTTGCACTGTTGTTTTTAGTCGATATAGCAGATATAATTATTAGAGATGATTCTATGTACATGTTTGAAAGAGAGGAAGTTTTTGCCAAATCAATTCAGCTAGCTCGTTTATCATGAATGACAAGAAACTGAGACATGTTGGCCTATCTTATCAGGTTATCGCTAATAGCATCAGGACGGGTATATCGACATATATATGTGATAAATCTTGCTTAAAAGATACGTGTATGTATACAGACACAAACACATTATATCTAAACACATGTTTGTAACCCCCAACACACACACATACATATATATATATATATATATATATATATATATATATATATATATATATATATATATATAGATGGATAGATAGAGAGATAGATAGATGAAGACAAGGAGAGAGTGGGAGTGAGAAATAGAAGACACTGTCTTTTATATCTTAGATTGGGATTGATAGTTTTTTTATCATTGGCATTTTTCAACTGCCTTGAATATAATTCTGATAATGTTTCGCCCGATCTAACCATTATTTTGTATAACGTTTTACTTAACGTAACATAATGTAAGTAGAAGAACGAAGTGATCTAAGTTAAAGATTGTTCTTTAACATTGCCAGTCTTTATAACGTGTCTTTATAACGTGCCTATATACAGAGTGTAAATAACGTACCTCTTGATGTAGGTCTTAGCATTGTTGTATCTCATAATGCTTGTTGCGCGTGTGAATCAGTTACGGACGTATGATATTGTCGAATATATCACAAATAAAATTAACACATATTTTGGGTTCTTTTTTGTTCTTCTGTGAATAGTGCAAATGTTTTTTTTTTTCTTTGTTCTAAAAGAATACCAGTATGCGACTCATAGATTAATTTACATGACTACAAACTTTTTCGTATAGATCCTATTTCTGAGCTTGAACACTTATTGCAGTCTACATATGATTATTCTAGAATTTTACTAACCACATTTTCTTTTAACAATTTGAAGTTATTTTGTAGTGGATTTAGAAGATCATGTCCTATAATTATAAATAAAATTAAATGTATCAATTTATATGGTTATCAATAAACAAATCCACCGGACATATATAAAAAATATAATTGTGTTTACTGGTTCGATTTTATAAACAAAGAAAATTGTTCATGGAAAATACCTACTTCGGACAATTACCTTGTGATATGGATTACTCAAAATACAGTTTGGATCATTTTACCACACTGTTTTCACAGACATTTCCTTCTAATTTAACCATGCAATTTGAATTTTTATATCCTTTTCCTTAACTTCCCTTTCTCTATGACATTCAAATACTTAAACAACTTTTAATTGTGATTTTCAATGTCTCACTAAATTTAGCATATGAGTTGTAAACCATTATAATTATTGCTAAGATTTCTCATCTAAAGAGATGGTAGATATCGAAATCCTATAGGATAAGAAGTTTTATTTCAAATGTGTTCTTTGTCTTACATAGAAAAATAAAACATTTTTGATTAGAAATGTAAGCATTTCACGTCAGGAATTTTTAAATTCGTTGAATGACTAAAATTACACACACAAACACATATATAGGTATATATATATATATATATATATATATATATATATATATATATATATATATATATATATATATATATATATATATATATATATATATATATATATAAATTGAGATGTTTATATTTCGGACAATCGATCAGCATTATTAGTTTGATTACCACGATATGAAATGTAACCTCTAACGTTCTCGGCTATATTCAGTTGCTTTAGAAATATTTTCGAACGGAACACTTCAACGCCTATGTTGCATAATGTTGTTTGTTAAGGCATGATTTTATTAAAGTTCAAAGTCGTTTGGAATTCTATTTTGTGTATCCTCTCCGGTGTAGAGAAGATATATATCTTAGATCAATTTTAGTTACAACTCTACGCATTCACTTGAGAATGTAATGAAAATAACAGATGAAAATAATGATGATGACATTTATCGCACTAACGAGATAAAAGAGTTTTGGATCTTGTTTGCTGTTGCTATAAAATAGTGCGGTTCTAGCTCTGATGAGAGCCAGGCCGGGTGATAAGTAAACCTAATATTGTTCAGTTACTAGCTCCTACACCCCGTGATGATGCAAACAAAATCAGATGTACCAAATAAAAGCGACATATAAAAATGATTTTTCTTTGACAAATCTGGCAAAAAATTGCGAATTCTGTCAGAGTTAGAATTTTTCAATATTTAAAAGTAAGAACAAAATAACTTAATTATAGTTAATAGTCCAAAAAATGTTAATATGTTCAATTTTTCTTTGTACCATTTAATTAGTTTTGCATTATTGTTTACGCATTCATAGCAATTAAAATTACATAATGCAATACTGTGAATTAAAAATAAGAAACTGTAGAGACAATTGATTTAATTCTTTGCTTTATCTGCAGTATTGTGTGTCTATTCAGAACATTTACCGTGATTGAAACATACAATAATATTTCCAACAACTTCATTCATACAAACAACAAATAGATTATTCGCTATTCGCAAGAATGTGTACTAGTGTAAGTGCGTGCGTCGGAATTTATTTTTATTACTCAGCTTGATATGAAGACACAGAAATATTTATATATGAAGAGGTACACGCGAGTGTGAGCTTTGTGTCTATCGACATTTTATCAAGTAATATTCAAGCTGTTTACCTGTCCGCCAGTCTTTGCGACAATTTCTACAAATCCGGTTCTCATAAGTAGCCGGTTGAAAACTGATTGGCTGTCCGAAGGCGAAGTATAAAGCTGTCAAAACGGATTTGCCATTTAAAAACTATTGGCACTTAAACCGAAAAATACCTCTCTCCTCTTCTATTGGCAAAGATAACTAGTTTTTCTCCGACTTGTAACACACACATACACACTCATACAAATTCACATATATAAACATTTCTAAATAAAAATATTGATTCTACCTAAATTATGTTAGTATTATATACTGGTGTGTATATAACGAGTGTATATGTGAATATTTATGAGCATCACTAATCGTTAATAATTGGGATTCTATACAACGTGGCCATAAGTGTGAACGTCTGTGTATAATGCTTGTGTTTGTCTGTGCATTATGCATTCAAATAACCCGGAGACAATTCTCAACAAGAAGAAATAATACTTTTCTGTGAAGATCTATCAGATAACAAAGGAGGGACTCTATCTCTCGGTTAGTCTTGAAAGACAAGTTTATAAAAGCTTCAATAAAAGTCTTTTGCATGTGAGGAAAGGACAGTCGACACTCGATATTTTGTTTTTAATGTCTATGGGCGTTCCGTTTAGTTTAGGGACTAGATATATTCCACGCTAATTCTCGTTCTCTTTGCAACTCCGCACTAAAATATGTTCTTAAAATGTATGCTTACCTATATACATATATATGTGTATATATATATATATATATATATATATATATATATATATATATATATATATATATATATATATATATAATGGGTTAAGAAATTCCAACGAGAGAAAGATGTATACTATTTTAATATATATATATATATATATATATATATATATATATATATATATATATATATATGTGTGTGTGTGAGTGTGTGTGTGTGTTTATACATACATACATACATATGCACGTGTATGTGTACATACATACATATATATACACATATATATACATATGCATATATATGCATACATACACACACATACACACACACACATATATATATATATATATATATATATATATATATATATAAACTATACTTTCATTTGTTACATGCTGTCACTGGTTATTGCTAATCAAATTTAACATTTACATTGCGAAAACACAGTTTACAATCTTCATTATAAATAGTTCTCCGATATTTTATTTGTTTACATATATATTTGGCTGAATTATGTACTAGCAGGACCCGTGGAAATGCAGCGGTAGTTAAAAATTTGATTAAAAAAAGACAGGACTTAGAAAGATCTATTCACATAATCAAACAAGTACGTGGAGGTTCGACAAGGTACCATTAAAGACTTACACACTGACTAACAACTTACAATATCACATTTTTCATGTACAATATATTCAAAATTCCTTTTTTCGGGACAATACTTAATCTATCTGATCGCACGTTTGATGTTTTTTTTTCTTTGAATATTCCTGTAATTATTTAAGGTTACCTCTAATTTTGCATACACTCTGCATTGATTCGCTCAGGTATTAATACTAAAAATAATCCATACATTAAATATAAAATAATGGCATGTCAGAATGTAGTGCACCAATAGTTTTCCTTGTGAGTTTCAAATTCTGATTTAATAATTATTGCTGCCATGTGCATCTCTATTTGATTAACGTATATTAAATAAATTTCATGTTAGAAATAATCAAATGCATGGCATAAGACAAAGATGCAAGATGAAGATTTGAAAATTAAAAAAATAACATGACGTTCAATGTTTTATATACACTTGAATGTTAATATCTATATATTACCATTTACTAAAAATCAGATGCTTATGAGTTTTCTCGTCTACCTGTCGTCTTATATATAACCGAGTTGTATCAAACTAAACTTACCTTCATCTCAGAGGCCTTATGTCTTCTGAACTCTTGCAGTTGTTTTTTAACCTTTGCAATAGTGCGCAAATTATTTTTTCTTTAGCTGATTCTATGGTGCTCATTAAAACAAAGAAATAACATTCTTTTTCCATCTAATAATAGGTACCCATATACTCTAACTTCCTCTGTTTTACTCTACTGGCTTTTCATAGTATCTTTATATATAACAAACAATATACTTTTTCATATGTAAGCTAACGTATCATGCGTATATTTTCAAGGCCGTCTCTACGAAATAATGTTATTTTATTCTACATACATAAAGGTTCTTATATAAGAATTATACCTGTGGAAGAATTTCGATTCGCTTCTTGCCGAAATATATCCTGTTAAGTGTCAAAATACAAAAAATTATAACTTTGTAGGTGTAAGATGATACGAAGTGCCTATTTATACATGCGCAACATATAATTATAAAATAATCCGAATTAAATTTTAAATGTTTTATGTATTTATTAACTAAACTCATATAGTTGCCAATACCACGTGAGTGCTAACTGTTTCAGTTTCGATATTGTCTAATAGCAATCAATGCTTTGTTTTACGTTTAAACTTTTTTTTTACACAGTGATCACCACTTATCAAGGCTCGGAAGCTACTTAGGGATAAGGGTTATTGCAAGTATATTACATTAGTGTGGGGAGTACTAATATGGTTATAGTAAGGGTTATTGCAAGTACATTACGTTAGTGTGGAGACTACTAATATGGTTAAGGCAATATAATTATCAATAGAAAATTAGCCTTATGATTATAACAAAAAAATGCACTTATCAAGACGCCATATTTTAGCGTATTTTATTATGATCCATCAGGCGTCCTGCTACATTATTTATATTTTACTTTACGGCTTTTCTTATTACTCTCTTTCTCATCCATATATGAATAAACGAAAGTTTCTTCTACGATAACAGAATTAACGTACGTTCAAATGCGCGCTTTATTTTTGTTATTTTTATTAAATCAATATATTTATCTATTTACGGCATAATTGCCTGCATTTAGCCCAACGATATTGAAACAAAACAGGATTAAGATTACACTCCTTACGTTATCTACGAGGCCAGATGCATTGTAATGCTCCGTTATTCAACGACGTTGGTTTTATTCTCATCTTTATAATGTTATCACGATTTTTCTTCATGGATGCATTTGATGATTTACGGAGAAAAACAGATTTTTAGGTGCTGTTCATATTAGATTACAAAACTATTGTTATATATAATTGATTGTTTTATTCCCTGTATGCTGCACAATGAAATAGTTTTAGTTTTGCCATTACACGATTTGCGCATTTTGTCACCGATATTTGTTTTCGTCATCAAACGGAATCATTACTGACGAAGCGTGTGTAATAAATTTTCTAAATGATGTTTTAAAGAAAGTGCAAATTCGCTAGAACTTTTGCAGACGATTCATATGTAATTGGGTTGTATTTTCTTTTTAAATGAATAGAACAGTTTTTTTTTCATTATGACTATTAATTAACACAAGTAAAACAAATTTCTGGGGGGATAGAAAAAAACTCAGAAGAATTACTCTATAATTATATACACGAAATCATCATAAATTAAATAAAACATCCTATTTAAACATATTTTAAGACTGGGCTACGCCGGACGTCCCTGCAAGCTTACATCAATACATTTACAGTGGCAAAATGACAAAAGTAATACAAATGTGTCAGGGTATCTCAAGTTACGCTACACATCCAGAGAATATTAACCTCAATATATTACATCTGAATGTGCATGCTGTTGAATTTTCACAGGTACCGTGAGTATATATATATATATATATATATATATATATATATATATATATATATATATATGTATATATATATATATATATATATATATATATATGCATATCTATATACATATATACGCATAACTATATACATATATATATATATACATCCACATACATATATATACACATATACATATATATACATATATATATACATATACCCATATATATTCTCATATACATATATGCGTATATATATACATATATATACATATACACACATATATACATATACACACATATATATATATATGTATGCATATATATATACATATATGCATATATATATACACATATACACATGCATGCATATACATATATATACACATATATGCATATATATACATATACACACATATATATATATATACATGTACACATATATACACATATATGCATATATACATATATATGCCCATATATATAGATATATGCATATATATATATATATATATATATATATATATATATATATATATATATATATATTTATATATATATTACGGTTGCCTGGATTTGGCATACATGATTACTGCATAATACATATATAAATTAATGACTGTTTATATGATTATATTAAGTCCATATTCTACAGAATGGTTATATCGTAATTATTGTATTTCCAAAGTTCAATTATATGACTTGTTATCTCACAGAAAGTATTGAAAAACATTACACGCCACGGCGTTATTGGTTACTGACTTAGCCAACGGATTAATATGAAAACACACAGACACACACACTCACACACATATACATATATATATATATATATATATATATATATATATATATATATATATAGAGAGAGAGAGAGAGAGAGAGAGAGAGAGAAAGATACACATATATTAGTGTTGTGACAATAAATCACAATCGGGAATCGGAAATATCGACAAATATGGGGTATCGGAATCGGAAAAATTGACATCTTCTTTCCGATGCTAAAACAATTCTTTTAATTGTTTTCTTTAATTTAGTTTGCATAAAGGCACATTTTCCATTACTTGTAATCAATTATAAAATAATAACTATTTATTGATTTTAAAATACCAGTGTAAGAAAATCAACCTTCAATAAGTGTAAATTTACGTTTAGGAGACTATCTACATTTTCAACATATCTTTTTTTCAAAAACCGGAAAAAATAACAACTCTTTAGTTTATTATTTAAAGATTAATAAAGAATCCGAATCGGTAATTTTATCGGAATCGGCAAAATATATTGTGATCCTCTCATCACTTGTATACATATGGGTGTGTGTGTGTTTGTGTGTGTTTGCACGACTGTGTACGCATTTACCTAGCATTAATCAATGTCCTCCGCAATGCATTTTTGCGTGTCGTCATAGTGGGTATATTAGGATTGTTTTGTAAGAAGATTGTAGTTCACCTGCTTACACTATTGTTCTATTCTATGTTAGCGAGTTCATGTCGCCCGACTCTCATCACTCAAGTTTCTGTTGCATTACCTCGTGTCTGAGACGCGCTTAGTGGATTTATCATTCACAGAGGATTAGGCCAAGTTAAGTCGGTTACATTTGACATAAATCCCAGCCGGATAATTTATAACCCTTAACAACATGAATAGAAAGTAAATTGACAAACTAGAAAAATGTTCCTAAAATATACTGATTAATATCTAACTGATTTGTAATTGATTAAAATTTGTTGAACGCATTTTTTTTTAATATTTAAAGAAAGCGGTTATAAAACTTGTGTACGGGCAATCTTTTATAACCTGTAAGACATACAATAGAAGCACATTTCGCAAGACAGACTTTCCGCAGGAAAACAGGTCTTGCCTGCTATTCTGCGAGTGAACCGATTATATTTCGCTCTTTTTTTATTCAAAAGTTGCTTTGACGATTCGTCCACTCGTTTTAGTTCCATGTTGTTTGCTATTATTTGAATTGAAATTAGTTTAAGTATTCTTTTTATAAATATTCGTTCTCATTCACATTGTTTAATCCTCTTTAAAATGAGTGCTATTAAAATGATTGTAAAAAAAAACAGAAAAACAAACAAACACACAAACATAAAATTTAATCCCGAAATACGCGCTCGAAAAAATATATTGACTGAAATTTAATTAAACTTGTATGTGATTTCACCGACTAAGTGCACACATTTAAAGCTGTTTCAGTAAGTAATAATCTTACACCATTTCAAGATATTTAAAAATTGAACTATCGTACGTGATATTTCGTGTGTTGATCTATTACCATTTGGCGGGGGTACAGTTTCGTTCATTATTATTACATTAGGCTATCTATCAAGTTTAAATGTAAATTTATATGTATCTTAGTTGAATAAGATGGTTCCTATGAGATCCAAGTCTCAATAAAGTCAGTGGAATCAGAAGCGCTAATATCTAGGTTTTAGATTTCCGACATCGCTAATGACAACAATACTTGTGAGCATTACAAATGCAGGACAACGTGTATATTTGCTTATGTTTATGAATTATATATATATATATATATATATATATATATATATATATATATATATATATATAAGATATTTTACAAGGAGATCAACACTTATCAAGAACCGGAAGTCATTCAGGGATAAGGGGTAGTGCATGTACCGTACGTTAGTGTGGGGATTAAAATAACAGTGTCTACTTTAAGGAGCGGTTCATCAGTTATTTGTTTACGTTGGACTTGAAAACATTCAGGTTGTAGTTAGAAGGGAAGAAGACAGACGGAAGAGAGTTCCACAGACATGAAGTTCTAAGAAAGAAGCTTGTTCATGGAATTTTCGTTTTGATTTAGGCAATGATAAACAGTGGGCAACATTTTGGCAGTGGTTTCGGCTAGATTGTTGTTTTTCGTAAAAGATTGGCTAGGGGGGCTACAGATATGTGCTCAGACGGACACCTGGCATGGAAAAACCAAAAAAAAAAACAAAGATAGGCTTGCAACGCTTCTTCTGCGGGAGAGAGGTTTCAGGGAAAAGATAAGGGCATCCCCCACTAAGTCACGAAGTCTATTTTGTACTCTGTCAATGCAGGGTAGGTTGTTTTTAGCAGCCCCTGCCAAGATATGGCAGTAGTAGTCCCTCCTTGGGCGTACTTGGTTTTTGTATAGATAGAGAATTGCATCAGTAGTGAGATATCTTCTGAAGCGGTTGAATGAACCCACCATCTTTCCAGCGACCTTGGCAACAGACTTGATGTACGTGTTCCATTTTAGATCAGGAGTAAAGTCAAGCCAGAAGCTTGTCAAAACATGGAACGTCTCCTAGACGAGAGCCATCCATTTCAATTGATGGCAGAGGGGGCCACATCGTTTATGATGTAAAGATAGGAGATTGGTTTTAGATGCATTAAAGATAACCAGCCACGCCTCCCCCCTCAGAGAACCATGCGCTTGAGATCAGAGGAGTGAGAATCAGAGAGAATGTTGTCATTTACAGCATTTGATGTGAGACCTTAATTAACCATGCTCTAGTCCAGCACCTTACAGATGCTAAACTTCTGACCGACCAACAATATGGATTTAGACAAACCCGTTCCACAGCAGCCATTCTCACTGTAATCTCTGAACGCATATACCATGCACTGGACAAAGCGGGAGAGGGCAGAGCGGTAGCTCTAGATATATCTAAGGCTTTTGACAGGGTATGGCATGAGGGTCTCCTCAGGAAAATTAGATCATACGGTATCACTGGTGGACTAATTAACATAATTAAATCCTTCTTAGATAAGAGAAAAGTCCAGGTTGTCCTCGACGGTCGTACATCTAAACAATATGATATAAATACGGTAGTGCCCCAGGGATCTATCCTTGGACTTCTACTGTTCCTGGTATTCATAAATGACCTCCCCGACAAAATTGCCTCTGAGATGGGTATATATGCTGATGACACCACACTCTATAGCAGGCACGACAGGAAAACAAATGAACAGTAATGAAAGTAATGGCAGAAACACTAGAGGATGACCTCAAATCAGTGGTGGAATGAGGACAAAAATGGATGGTCACGTTCAATGCCGCCAAGACTAAACTGGTTTCATTCAATAATTACAAGAAACCTTCTCTACCTCCTATAGCAATGGCCAACAACTCTTTATCTGAGAGTACGTCTTTCAAGCTCCTTGGCCTAACGTTCACAGGAACCATGAGTTGGAACAATTACATCGAGGGCATTGCCAGGGCCGCTGCGAGGAAGGTGGGCTCTCTCTACCGTGCTAGAAAACTACTAACACCCGAAAGTATCCTGTACCTCTATAAGGCAACCATTCGCCCATGTATGGAGTATTGCTGTCATATTTGGTCTGGTGCATCGGCTACTAGTCTCTCGCTCTTGACAAGGTTCAAAAGAGAGTCGCAAATCTGATAGGCCCTGAACTGGCATCTTACCTTCAGCCTCTGTCCCATCGACGAAACGTTGCATCCCTCTGCCTGTTCTACAATTATTTTAATTGTGAATGCTCTGAGGAACTGCAAGCACTTGTTCCCCCACGACGTGAACACCCTCGCCAGACCCGACAAGCTGCAAAATCCCACCCCCACACTGTAGAACCCCTAGATTTAAAATAGCTTTCTACTCCGGTAGTTTCTTCCCCAGAACCGCTAGACTTTGGAATTCGATTCCAGGTCAATGCTTCCCCAACTGTACTGACATGCAGAAGTTAAACTGCAACGTGAACTAACATTTTGCTGCCCAAATCCCTACAGTAGTTGTTCCCCCTGATAGTAGCCCCCTACACTAAAGTGTCAATGTGCATTGTTTTGGGTGAAAATGTAATTTAAAAAAAAACAAAAAAACAATGATTTATACAAATCTAAATTTTTGTGTCTTAGAAAGTATTTTATCGCAACATAGCGCATTCATATTATAGACACGTCGAATAAAATTCGTTACTCTCAATATTATTTCATTGAGATACTTGTTCATTACATATATTTAAGCACCTTCCTTTTCTTAAAACCATAGTTGAATTCAAACTTAATATATTTATATTTATGAGAATATGTGGCACACACGTTTCTGATTCACTGCTTTATCTATCGTACTTTAACTCCGGGCTGACATTACTTTAAATGTTTGACATAATGACCCCATTTCAAGCTGTACATTTATTAGCATAAGAGATAGTCAAATATGTCCACCATCCTCTTGCCTGGAAGACATTCTACTCGGCCTAATACACAGTGACCGCTCAGTTGGAAGTAAGCTGGCTGGCATCCTCGTCAAACACACAACTCCAGCTAGTCTGTCTCCATTAAAAAAATCAATATATTTTATACTATATAATTGATCTTATAATTGTATACAATCACTTAATCATGAAACAATAATAGGAATATATAATTTAACTTTGTGTGACGTATTTATTTCAAAGTAAAATATAGAAGTATATTCAGAGATTTTAAGTAGGATTGAATAATGACAGTTGTTGGGTAGCTAATGAATAATCTCACAACTATATAAAATAGATCGAAAATTTCTCCTTAAACATGTGTTTTTAGTAACCGTAATTGCTTAATAGTAAGGAATAAACCCGCGCTAAAATATAGTTGATTTCTGATGTTGATTTTGTATGAAACGAGATTCATCTGAGTAAACCCTCTTTCTTACTACGTCATATCTGAGGACGAACACTATTTAATGAAAGAAACTCAATAAATACGTCCTGCTTTACACAATTTTCATATCATCGACGCTATCTCTCGCATAATTTCTTTGTAATTATAGAACCTTCTTAGTGTAAATACCTCCGTCGTTTCACAAATGAATGAGCAGATTTACTCTCCCCTACACCCACAGGAACATATACGCAGACACACACACACCCAAACCATACAAGTATAAACCCACCCATATATATATATATATATATATATATATATATATATATATATATATATATATATATATATATATATAGTACTCCCCCTCACAGTACTGTATTCGCTCTACATATATATGCCATCCACAGACAGTACTGTTTCGCCGTTTCATAGCTTATCAGTACAGCTAGACAAACATCGTCCTTAAGCCAAACGACAGTCGGAGCTTCTGACCCTTGCGATATACGGCTACTGACATGCGGCCAGTGAATTAACAGTGTTTGACATTGTCCAACATACCGATGCTCCATGTGTTTACACAAATAGAATCGCTTCATATGTCTATGGTAATGTGTATATCACTTTCCATATGGCCATACTAAGAAAGGGAGCATTACAATAACTATATATATATATATATATATATATATATATATATATATATATATATATATAGTCTATACATTCACACATACAGAGGTGATAGATATACAGATTTCTGTCTTTTTTCTCTTATGCTTAATACGAATAGTCTTAAGACGACGGTTGGTTCCCTATGCCATCTTGGAACGGCAGCATTATCAGAAAGCTATTAACGCATGTGTTTGTTTTTTGGCACCTTCATACAAAAGCAATAACGTATCAGGCAATTATATTCTGAAGTTAATCTAGATAATTATATTTCTCATGATGTATTAAACAAACACTTATTGTTTTTCATTATATTTTACAAAGTTAATGTACTATATGTCAATGTATAACATTCACTCAATAGATGTGCATCAAATTAAACAACCTTATATCGCCAAGTAAAGAAGTGCAGTAATATAAGTGGTAACGAAGGCAATAAAAACGGTAAGCCACAAAAATTGAACTAAGATAAATTTCACTCTATATATGGGTATTATACACCGCTCAGCGTACTCGACTTTGCAACTTGCATTACTAATCGAAGCCAG
>NC_136492.1:129852018-129869518 GCF_053919585.1 Euprymna scolopes
TAATACTGAGAGCTTTCGATTTCATTGCGTAGAACTGACCACATTTTTGTGGTATGACTGCTTACATTGATCGGTGGTGATAGCTAACAGAGAACAGGGTATACATTATACCGCAGGTTTTTAATTCGAGTTCCTTCTAAACAAACACTTGGTGTGCGTCTCCCCCAGTGAACTAATGCGCCCTCAGATACTAATCTGGAAATTTCAACGACTAGGCGCGGCGCATACTGCGATTTCCCTTCCCAATTGGTCGCCCATCTTGTATTGACCAGGCACAATTTGCATATCTTCGGTGAAATGGGGAGAACCGGTGTGTAAACGGTATTGTCCCTTATAGATATATATATATATATATATATATATATATATATATATATATATATATATATATATACTTATATATATATATATATATATATATATATATATATATAAGTATATATATACTAGCAATGGGTGCCCAGCGTTGCCCGGATGTTTGGAGGTGTATGCTGAGCCCAAATAATACAAACAAAAGGACGGTATTTTTTAAAAATTTGACCCCTATTATGACACCTTAATATTTATAGTTTTGGGCGAAAATCAAGTTATTAAATTAGATCACTGCTCAAGGAACCAATATCTAAAAAGTTAAGTGTTTAGACCCAAATTGTTGGAGGAGTTTGGTAGAGTTCTCAAAGGTCAAATCGTTGAACTTTGACCCCTTAACAGCTAAATTCTTGGCCGAAACCGATCACATCGATTTTCCCAAATCTTTGTATCCTCTGTATCAAATTACTAAAAATTGACAACTTTATTGTGTAGGGAAATATACAAATATACATATATATATATATATATATATATATATATATATATATATATATATATATATACACACACACAAACACACACATATATATTTATATAGACACACAAACACACACACACTCACACACATATATATATATATATATATATATACATGCATGTGTATTTATGTTTACACCTTTCCTTGTTTCTGTTTACTACTGCAGAGATTTCTGTATATATCATTTTAAAATAAATGTCTTTAACATTTTTTTCACCCAAGTAAATTTTGCGTTTAATATGAAATCATTCGTCTCTGTCATGGACAAAAATTACCATATTGATTCGAGAAATTGCTAATCTGTAAAAAATCAATGTGCTATATTTTTATATGAGTACACTTTTTATCCGTATTTATGCTACATTTATATTATTTGAATATTAAATAAAACATCTGGGAACATGCTTCCTGTATAGATCATTTTATGGTTCATATTCTTGAAATCAAACAGGAATTGACTAAATCAATTGTATACTTTTAAAAAAATGTTATATACTAGCAGACCCCGTTAAGCGGCATTGCCTGGTGGTAGCATACACCCTTATCAGCGTAAAAAATCAAATATGGATGGTATGTTTGTTGTTGTGCAAATATTAAATTACTAAGTTATATACTGCCCAAATAGCTTTTTTATATATGTATCCACTTTTCATTTTAAAATATATCTCTCGAAGGTTCGTCACAGCTTTACACCCTGTATTTAATAATATGTAACTGTATTTTTGTATTATCATCCTAAGTTTTATTTTACTATTTAAAAGAAGGTTAAAACAAACTGTAAATTATCTTTACAAAATTTTAGAACAATCAAACTTCCTGACTTCCTCATCTTGGTGGTTATAGTCACAACGTTTCGGCCGTTTTGCCCTCTGACCTTCATCAGAGAGAAAACCTTGAATAACGACATAGGTTTAACATTAACAAAAAACAACTAAGAATTGTCCCAGTGATATATGGCCGAGTCGTCCTAGACGCTGTACTAAAGTTTACATTTACCCACAGGTGCAGAGTTCAATCCAGAACGAAGGCAGTAACTTTCAATACTGAGAATCAGCAACTATGTCCCAGAGCCTAGCTTGAGTCCGACCACGGTACCCCCGTAATAATAATAAAGGGTTGGGTCCTAACAAACGTTTTCCCAGTTCGATACAAACCACCTGATGAAGGCCAGAGTGCAAAACGGCCGAAACGTTGTGCCTATAACAACAAAGGTGAGGAAGTTAGTCCGACAATCTCAATCAACAAAATTCATGAGAACCCAAAAGTATATTTTTATTGTTTAACGCTGTTAACATTAAAAAAAAAACATGTACTCATTGTAAAACTGCGATACATCCATGATTCTTTGATGGACAACGAAGAAAAATTAAAGAAAAGATTTAAAAAGGAAAAAATAAAAGAAAGGGCAGAGTATCTTTGTGCCAACGTATAATAAAAGAAGACCGATAGCTATTAGTCGCATGCTATTGTGTAATAAATGAATGCGTGAATGTAGGATTGACATGAAATTCTGAGAGATAAAATTAAATGACCGAAAATGGGCTGAGATGACTTAAATAAATAAATAAAAAATAAATAAAAAGTAAATGACTTAAAATGAATTTAATGAACATTAGGATGAATGAAATGACATTAAGAATGACTTGCATGCTAAAAAAAATAACTGGAATCCTAAAAAAAAACAAGTTGAAAGATCTGGAGAATGACCTGAATGGCTTTGAGCCTGACTGGTTTAAAGTTGGTGATAATTTTACATTAAATTAATACTGAACAGTGGCCCCTCCACTTTATATCACAAGAAGCGCAGCATGTAGTAAGAACATATACTGCACTTTGATCTTGGCCAAAAGGTCATAAAAGGGTATTTATTTGCTCCCCCACCGAGCATATTAGGCACAAGGCCGATTTTTAATGTAAGGAGTGAAGGGCGAATTGGGACCAACTCCCCGGGGACTAGGGGAGCTGGATACTGAAAATTGGTATGAAGGGTTGTCCCTACATTGACCAACGCCTTATATTTGGGGGTGCCCCCACATATGGTCTTTTCTTGCAGTATCTGCCGGAATAGATACTACATATTGATCCTGGCCAAAAGGCCAAGAAAATCTTACAAAGCTAAGAAGGGCATCAATTATGAACATACCTTTGATCTTAACCAAAAAGCTCAAGAACAAATGTGTTACGGACAGACCGACGACAGACCGACCGACCGACCGACGGACAGATGGAGTGACTTAGAGTCGGTTGCAAGCGACTAAAAACCCCAAATCTTCCCATGTTAAGAACAGAATTAAAAAAACAACTCGAAAGCCAGTCCTAACACGGGATCTTGGCTTATTTATTTCGAAAGCCGTTTCTTTGAAAGATTGTCTGTTCATAGTACGGCTGTGCATATCGTAAGAAAATACAGAAAGACCTTTGCATACACAAACAAAACAACAAAACGTGATAAAAGTATTATAGGCACCGCCAAAACTGGGGGGGGGGCAGGTCAGTACTTTTTGACGGACCGTGTTTTTAAAAATCTACCAAAAATCAGGTAATTATCCGATCAATACGAAATTTTCAGCGATTATTAGGAGAAGAATGAACATTATAACAGTTTGCTAATTTATCATAAACGACATTTATATATGTATATTTTTTGCTTACAAACCCCCCCTTGTTTTGAAGTGGGAACAAATATGCTTAAAATAATCATCTGACACTGAACAAAACATATTGTGTTGTTGTAAGGGACAGAATTATAGATTAAAAAAAAATTGTTTGCATACCTTATTTTGACGTCTAAATATCAGAACTTCGATTGTGTTTAATTATCCCGCTTTTGAGTTTTGAAGTGTGAAATTCGGCGAATATGTTAAGTAAAATAATTAATTTAAGTTAAGCAAAACAAAAAAAAATTGTTTTAATATTTATACGAAAAAAGCCATTTTAAAATTTTTGATAAATAAATTCACATTTTTTTTTTACCAAGCCGAATAATGCATGACCATTATTAAACAGAGCATGCTTTGAATAATCGATACAAAAAAAATCGATAAATATTGTGACCTTTGTGTTAAAAATAGCATCATTTTTTTTTCGATCTCGTTTGAAAACGTTTGCCGCCTTTCGACTACGGTGGACCAAACGCGCTGAAATAATTTTTTTTTATTCTGCTTTAAATTGCCCCCTGCCCTCATTTTGGGGAGCCTGGCCCGCACACACATACACATTAAAAACCAAACTCATACAAATGGTCACCCATCTGGTACTGGCCAGCCTCAGCTTAATAATACATTGAAATTTTCGTCACTGAAAAATAAGTTTTTTTGGCCTGTTTGGTCTTCCATAGTTTTCGTCTCATCAAAAGAAAACGTAAACAGAGTCGATCTGAACTCTACGGCGACGCGAAATATCTGGTTACCTATATGAATAAGTGGAATTATTTGAAATGCAGGTACTTATATTATAATATTTTTGCATATTCTCTTAGAAAATCATCCTAAATCTTAGTTAGACAATAAATGAATAAATAAATTATTTCAAAAACCCTTTTTTTTAAATATTTAAGTACGTTTTTTGTGCAAGACAAAAAATATCAATTGTTAACTTTTTGGGAAAATTTAACATTTAAAATTGAATTAAAAATAGTAGAAAAAGTTTTACATTATTCTGTTTTCTATATGATAAAATTCAGCGTTTATCTTTCTGGAATAAAAAAATTAATCAAAAATAATGGATTTTAATAAATGTAATTTAGTTTTAAAAAACAACAACAACTGGATTTTGCGGCCATTTTTGGCGGTGCCTAAAGTATTATTATGTAAAGTTAGTTAAAGATTTTGCAAAATAAAAAGAAACAGAAAAAATAGTGTTATCTTTTTAGACTCTAATAATACATTAATAAAAGCGAATTGATATAACGTTATATTTCTTCCACCAATTTATTATAATTATGAATATTTTATGAGTGTATGTCACTGTAAATGATGTACATTAACTACGATCTGTAAACAAATTAATAACTTAATAAATAAATAAAAGAAAACTCGGACAATTAAGTAATAAGACATTTTTCTTGCGACGGGAAAGTATTTGTAAAGTCAAACAGTTATTTTCTACGAAAGTATAAATATATAATAACGCGTTAATTCTTTTTTTGGCACGGGTCTACGACAAAAAGTATCTCACGTGCCAAACTTCATTCTGTTATAGAAACAATTTCCGAAAAAAAAAACCCCAAAACAACAGTTTTCACATTTTTATCTCGCGGAGAGACTATGAAATATTTATGAAAACCCACGTTCATTATTCTTGGATTCCAACAAAGGTGCTGATGTGGATGTTGTAGAATGTAAAATAAAAGTAACACATTTATGTTGCGACTGAACATAAAAAATATACATGTAAACACATTCGTATCATTTTTATAAACTCCAAATTATGTAACGGAGATGTTTTTTTCTCTTTTTTTTTACATTTACACCCCAAACAAGGCACATTGCCACTTTGGTGTAGGGGGATACTTTCAGGGGCAACGACTACTGTGGAACTATGTAGGGATTTGGGCAGCAAAATGTCGGTTCACGCTACACTTGCACATCTGCACGCCACTACCGTTGCGGAAGCAGTGATCTGGAATTGACTACCAAAGCCTAGCGGTTCTGTGGAAGAATCTACTGGAGTAGAAAGTCTTTTACATCTAGTTATCTCTACAGTGTGGGGGTGGGATTTAGCTGCCCTGTCAGATTTGTCGAGGGTGTTTACGTCGTGGGGGTAACAGTGCTTGCAGTTCCTCAGAGCATTCACCAATAAAATACTTGTAGAACAGGCAGAGGGATGCAACATTTCGTCGATGGGACAGAGGTTGAAGCTTAGATGCCAGTTCAGGTCCTATCAGATTTGAGACTCTTTTGAACCTTGTCTAGGAGCGATAGACTAGTAGCAGATGCACCAGCCCAAATATGACAGCAATACTCCATACTTGAGCGAATGGTGACCTAATAGATGTACAGAATACTTTCTGGTGTTAGTAGTTTTCTAGCACGGTAGAGAGAGCCTGCCTTCTTCGCAGTGGCACTGGCAATGTTTTCAATGCAATTGTTCCAACTCATGTTTCCAGTGAACGTTAGGCCAAGGATTTTGAAAGATGTACTCTCAGATCAAAAGTAGATGCGCATTGCTATTGGTCCAACTCCCGCATTTATATCATGTTGTTTAGATATACGCCCGTCGAGGACAACCTGGATTTTTTCTCTTATTGAAGAAGACTTTGATTATGTTAAGTATTCTACAAGTGATACCGTATGATCTAATTTTCTTGGGGAGACCGCCATGCTATACCCTGTCAAAAGCCTTAGATATATCTAGAGCTACCGATCTGCTCTCCTTCGCTTTGTCAGGTGAATGGTATATACGTTCAGAGATTACAATTAGGACGTCTGCTTTGGGACGGGCTTGTCTAAATCCATATTGTTGGTCAGTCAGAAGTTTAGCATCTGTAAGGCGATTGACTAGAGCATGGTTAATTAAGGTCTCAAATATGTTGGCAAAAATTGGGAGGGGGCTAATGGGGGGATAATGTAATTACTCAGTTCTTTCGTCAAAATTCCTGAATACTGGTACCACAGTAGCAGTTTTCCAACATCTCGGAAAGCAGGTTTCATTAAGAATTTGTTGTAGAGGTTGGCAAGAACTGTAACTACTCTGGCTGGCCACTTTTTGAATAGCACATCTGAGATGAGATCGGGCCCACATGCTTTTGAAGTGTCAAGGTGTTTATGATAACTGGGATAACAGGGGTGATTTTCAGATCGTCTAGCGAGGCGTCTGTCCGCATAGAAAAATCAGTAGGGGGTGGTTGAGAGGGTCCAGTGATGAGTTTAGGGCAAACTGATTGGCAACCATGTTAGCCTTCTCGGTTGCTGAGCAAACAACCCCGTGATTGTTGGTTGGTGGGGGAATTGTTGATTGCCCAATATTTACTAAATTTTTGTAGATTTTCCAGAAGTCATAAGTTCCTAATTTGGTGGCTTCGATGAATTTTTTAGTGGGTTCGCTAAATTCTATCATAGCTGTCGCTATTTCTTTCTTAACGTTACTTCTAGCTTCTATATACTTCTGTCTGTTTGAACTGGACTTATGTCGGTTAAACCAGCGGTATGCATGCTCCCTTTGAGCAATGGCAGTTGCGCAAGTAGAAGTAAATAATTGGGGAGGGTGTAGATTGCTATAAAATTTCTGCATTGGAACATGCGCTTCAATTGCAGTTTTGAACCATTCCGTTGTTTTATTTCCGCACTGTTCAACATAAAGAGAAAACATATGTCCCCATGGAACATTTCTGATAAGATCTCTGATGGCTTCCCAGTAAGCCTTTTTATAATATCTCGTTGTTTTGAGCACTGGCTCTTCGGTTTTGATTCTAGAGTTTTGGGCGATCTTAACCATTATCACTGCTTGATCAGCGTTCCCAAGTGGGCTCTCGGCATTCGTTATATAAAAAAGATGAAATTGTTTTTCTTATTAAATATAACTTCACCCAGGTCGCATAAGATATGTATTAATCAATTAAAAGACAACTTGAAACGCACATAAGTGTTCGCTAAATGTTTTAAAAACAAAACAAAATAAGAAAACACGGTGTAAACAAAATCCCCTTTCTCCCATAAAGGAAAGAAACATGTTAATGAGGTGAGTTATAACGTCTGGTTGTAGACAATACTGTAAAATGGCTTATTTCTGTCGGTCGGTCTCATTCCAACTATCGGTATCTCTCTATCTCTAACTTTCCCTCCCTCCGATTGAGTATAAGTAGAAGTATTTTGGCGGAGGGGGTCATTAATTATGTATGTTTCCTTTGTGTACTATTTTCTTAAAATAAATAATCAAATTCCGTAATTTCTAAGTGGAATACTTCCGCCAATAATAAATAAAAGGTCACACTCATGTGTACGTACCGAGATTGGCAGAGACATCATTATTTTGTCGGATGTAGTGGGTTAAAATATGCGTTTGTGTTTGAAATCTTTAGACAGTAAATGACGGTCAACACCAAGTAAAAGGAGACAAAAGTATATGAGAACGTAGTGTAGAAGTGGGTCGTGAGCGTCGACCGCAAGGTGCGGGATGAATTTTAACAGCTTCCTCTTTTGTTTAGGACGATGATGGTCATGGCGCTCCGTATATTTGAGTAGCCTTATGGCTAATGACATAAACATAATAATTGTTCATGTGCAATCTGTCCTCGTAACCTAAGTTAGTTTCGACCAGTGGAATAATTGCGTCTCTTTTATTTTATATACCGTACCATCCCATCTTTTATATGTATGTATAATCTCTCATTTTTATATTTTAAAACTTTTCGTATAATGAATACTTTTTTTTTTAAATTTTGGAATTTTTTAAACACAGAGAAATCAATTGCATTTTGTGCTGCTAAACATTATTCGTAAATGCTATCAAAATAAGATATATAATAATTTAAGAAATATAAACTAGTCTGCAAATAATATTTTACTCCATTATATAAATATTGTTTGACTTGAATAATGGAATAACATACTTAATTTACATTCAAAACAGAACATTTTAATTAAAGCAATGTTTAAAACAATACTTAATATCGTGGGTACGTATTTTATTATAAATAATTTGCGAGTTTTATAGCATTTGCAAAAATAATAATTAAGATAATTTGAACAGAAATACTTTCGATGCACTACTCTAATCGTAAATAAGCAAGTAAACATCTTAGTTAAAGGGATTTATTTTCAATAACATATAAAGATAAATTCAATTAATGCAATGCCTATGTATCACATTGCAGTTATTAGAAATGATAATAGCAAATAGAATAACAAAATTCTAAATCGATTAATAAAACAGGAATATAAACTGGTGGCTGATAGTACAACCTAATATTGTATATTTATTCTCATTTTTGTAGAAATATGTATATGAAATTGTAAAATGTATGATTACTTATCAGCCAGTTGATAATAAAACTAATACAACAGCATTTGAAAATCAACATAGAGTTAACCATATATTTATAAGTCCTATTTTCCAATAGGTTTTCGTTTTTATCGCAATAATTTGGTAAAATAGCGTGTTTTTTTCTAATGAAAAAATACTTGAAATTCATCTTTAATAATTATCCTTTGAGTAAAAAAAAAAAAAACTATATAGATTAAACTTGGTCTACGATTCATACAATTAAAACACCAACTGTTATGCTGATAATATAAAAATTATTTATAGCAACTTATATTAAGTAAAACGATAACCAAATTGATTCGGTCGAATCGTATTTTTATTATATCGATTTTATTGGAATAAACATCACAAAATGATTTAAAATAAAAATTAATCGCACAGGTAATTTTAATGTACGTCGTTGAATATAAAAAAAAATGTGTATACTGTTTTATGGATTTTTGTCGATGGCACATTATATATATATATATATATATATATATATATATATATATATATATATATATATACATATATATATTCAAATATATTACAATTTAATATTCAAGTTTGGTAGAGTTCTCAAAAGTCAAATCGTTGAACCATAACCCCTTAATTGCCAATATATATATTCAAATGGAAATTCAATGACATTTCTTGAAGTTATGTATTTGGATTGTACCGCCACTGGATTATTTATCTTCCACCAGACTATCCATTCATGTGTCATCACCTTTTTCTTCATCATGTTCCCCCTGCTTCATTTTTTGTCATCAAGCAAGATCTTTGACTTACTTGTTGTTTCATCAAATATGTTTGCCTGCAAAATCAGATCCCGCATTTTACTAATTCCTACCCTCTGATGAGAAGGAACATATTTCTTCGAAACTCCGCGGATTAAGGACTATCCACTTATCTAGTGTTTCCTTTTCAGATTAAATTTGTTCTTAACTCCTTTCAAAGTGTTATTAACATGTTTTATTAACTGTTTGCTCGTATATATATATATATATATATATATATATATATATATATTATATATATATATTAAATATAATCGCCTAATATTACATTCTAATTTTTCTCTTTTAGGTAAGTTGTTGGTCATTCCTTTTACTTTATTTTCACCCGAAGCGAAACTGAAAATGACAAGCAAGTATTTGTTAAGGTAAGGTACACATTATTTTAATTACAGTTGGATGTAAATCTCAAATGAATGCTTTTTAAAGTGCATGTTGGATGTAAATCTCAAATGAATGCTTTTTAAAACTGCATGTGTTTATTTTGACATATACAGCTTGCGTAGAGAATTTTCTGGATTATATGCACGATGATTGTTCGTTTCTGTGCATGAAAAGAGTAGGCATGACACAAATGGTTACAACGTGAATATAGCATTAACATAATCGACCTTAATGAACGCAAAAAGCTCTATTGACAAAAAAATACACTAGGCGCATAACAAGAACTTATACTGAACAAAAATGTTTACAATCATGTAATACCACATTATGTATGCAACAACATTTCGCAGATCGATACTAGAACGACTTATATTCTATTTTATGAACTCTTCCGTTTGGAACTGTTACACTAAAACAAGATTAATCATGCAACATTAGATAATTGGTTTCCCGGCGTTGCCCCGGTATTTTTAGCAAAAAAAGAAATAGTGGTCACTTTATTAAATTTTACCCCAATTATGCCACCTTAAAATTTATTGCTTTAGGCTCAAATCAAGTTATTAAGTTAGATCAACGTCCAAGAAACCTATACCTAAAAAGTGTTTGGACAAAAATTGTCGGACGGGGTTGGTAGATTTCTCAAATGTCAAATCGTCGATTGCCAAATTTCTGGACGAAAATCGATCATATCGATTTCCCCAGCTCTCAGTACTCTGTGTATCAAATTTCGAATCTATAAAGTTAAAACTGACAGAGTTACTGCTTATGGAATGTACACACACGGACAGACACTTTCACTTTTATATATATATATATATATATATATATATATATATAAATATATATATATAGAATATATATATATGTATATATATTTTAATATATACATATATATTTATATATATATATATATATATATATATATATATATATATACACATCTAAAAAAGGGAACGTGTATGTGTGTTCATGTGTCTGTGTACATTTTCCTTCGCAATAACTCTGTTACTTTTTAGTTTACAGACTCGGAATTTTATATACCGAGTACTGAAATTTGGGGAAATCTATGTGATCGGTTTTCGGCCAGAAATTTAGCTGTTAAAGGGTCAAAGATCAACGATTTGACCTTTGACGAAAACTACCAAACTCCTCCAACAATTTTGGGTCCAAACACTTCAAATTTTGTATGCATGTTCCTTGGACATGGATCTAACTTAATAATTCAATTTGCGCCCAAAACAATAAATGTAAAGAGCCCATAATAGGAGTCAAAGTTAAATAAATTGACGTTTTTTTTAGGTCGGTGGTGCTCAGCATTGACCTCCAAACACCTGGGCAACGCCTGACACCCATGCTAGTACACACACATATATATATATATATATATATATATATATATATATATATATATATATATATATATAAGTGATCGTGTCTGTGTATCCGTGTGTCTGTGTATATTTACCTACGCTATATCATTATCAATTTAAAGTCTACAGACAGGAAATTTGAAATGGGGTTCTGTAATTATGCTATTAAGGGGTAACAGTTCAACGATTTGACTTTTGAGAACCCGAACAAACTTGTTCGACAATTTATGATCTAAGCACTTGAAATCTAAGATATATGTTCCTTGGACATGGATCTAACTTAATAACTTGATTAAAGCCAGAAACAATAAATTGTAACGTCATAATAGGGGTCAACTTGTTAAAAAATGACCTCGTCGATCTCTACCAACTTACTAAAACAATTTCTGGTCTAAACATTTGAAATTTTATAGAAAGGGTATTCAGATATAGAGCAAGCTTTTCAAAGGTTGGGATCGAACAGTTTTTGTTACCAATATATAAATGTATGTAGGTATATATGTTTGCATGTCTGCCTAAAACTTTCGAGGGAATGGATGGGTTTTACCAAGATCAGTATCGTTTTAAAGTTAGACGTTTCATACGAAAAATATGGATACATTGGCTAAAAAATCAATGTCTTCACCTTAAACAATTTCTACGGGGTTGGGCTCGTTTTTTTCGCCGATATTTTTTTAAGTTATTGTCTCCTTTAGATTGTCTAGCCTTAATTTAAAAATAACTCCCTTCATATTTAGCGGTGGTCGTAACCGAAAAGACGTTAGGTGTTTCCCCCCGTTCTTTCTCTTTCGCGGTACGTGTCAGAGCATGCCATCTTACTAAGACTTTCTGTTTCTTTTTTCTTCTCAACATACACACCCAAAACACACACACACAAACACACACACACACATATATATATATATATATACATATATATATATATATATTATGTTCAATTGCTTAAAAAACAACAAGACATGATAAGACGAGTATTATGTTGGGCCCCCCCAAGGGTGTTCTTTTAATGAAAAAACGCGACCTGTGATCAACACCGAAACCTAATAACAATCAGTCAATTACGAGAACCAGCTGATGGACTTGGCACGATCTTCAAATAATATTTTCAACCAACTTATTCTTAACGCAACGTGAAGCATTCGCGTATGCTCACCCGTAATCAGTTAGGGAACATCTAAATTATAGCGAAAAATTCCTTAAATCTCTTTCTCTCGCTATATATATATATATATATATATATATATATATATATATATATATATATATATATATATATATATATATATATATATATATATATGTTTATATATATGTTTATATCTGGTTAAGGACCCTGTTATAATTCTGCATCTTGGGTTTAGTTAATATTTTCGTATTTAATTTTTAATTCTGATTTACAGATTATATTTCGTTCAATTATAAAAGTATATTGGACTTCACTTTAGAATTAGTGATATCACAATCAAAATGGATTCTAAACAATTTTAAATGTTTTTTTCTACTACGTGCATCCCATGAAATATCAGACATTGCAATTACCTTTATGCTAATCGTGTAAAGTTTCAAAGAGTTGCATACCATATAACGCATGGGTGAAATCTTTAATAATCGCACCGTCCCAAGCAGGACACCGGGTTGTTGATACCGAGTCGATCAAAAAGGTGTTCTAGAAGAATCAAAGTTAAAATAGCAACCTTAAATGACACACACGCTAACCTGAATAGGATCTTAGTTTCGCTGTTAAAAAAGAAACGCCTTGAACCCAGTAAAAATATTCCCAATAACACCAAACGTCAAGGAAACCGAGTCAGTATTCTATTCGGATAAAAGGAGCATTACCGTCGATCCTTTCATGAACAAAAAGAATCGCAAAGTAGTGCCATTCTATCAAAATGTCTCTGAGTGCATCATGTCTCCAGAAATAGACATCCAGCTTTAGTTACGATGTTTGGAGTTTTTACTTTAAATACGGGTCAGATGCCTTCAGTGTGGTTCCCGTCCATGAATATATACACGTCCAAGAGACAAAACTTCTTACATCGATACAAGGGGTCCTTCAATGAAAAAAATTAAACCGTAAACCATAATGTTGGATAGAAAAATGTATTTTTTTTTAAAATCCAATTCTATTTTTAATCTCGAAGGTTTTGGGTAATAAAAAAATGTTTCTTTAAATATGTAGGTGAATCTGAAAAATTTACCCCTCTTACATAGTGCTTTTGGTATGTTTTCAAATCATTATTAAGGTTAATAAACACTAAGCTATCAAATTTATGAAAAAAAATATTTAACATTTTAGAAGTGGGTTCATTTTCACACACAAGTTTCTAGTAAAGCGATCTCTCATTTCTAAACCAATTAAAAGTTGGTAATTTTAGTCACCCTCCATTAATTTTATTTTGTTTTTTTTTATTTGCGACGTTTGATGTCTCCCCATTTTCATTTAGTCCACTCGATGCCCATGAAAGTGTACGAGAGTTCTTCAAAATGAAACAAAAATATAGGTTTTTTTATATAGTATTGTTTTATGGTTTTGGGGGAAAAAAATATACATATATATGATGAGTCCTAATAATATAACCCAAGAAGATATATATATATATATATATATATATATATATATATATATATATATATATATATATATATATATTTACTTTTACATCAGTTTCTGCTATAAAACGGGTTTAAGTTACATTAATTTTTATATGAAAACACGGTAAAAACGGTAAAGCAAAAATAAATATTTTTCACGTATTGAATAGCAACAGTGGGTTTCATTATCGAACCTAAAACAAGGAGGCTATAAAATTGGTAAGGAGAGCACTTTTTAACCCGGAGGTTACAAATCGGATGTACGATTTAAACGCCCAAGCAAGCAAGCAAGCAAACAAGCAAGCTGGTCTGCTTTTTTTAAAAAATGACACGTATACCAGCCACTGAATCGATGACAAAACATGTAGTAACGTGTTTCCTCTCTGAACTTAAGACATTTTTGCTGCAATGCAAAAAAAAAAAAAAAAAGAGAACATAAACCGATCCATTTTACGTTACGCATATTCGTAATGCCGTCGTTCGACCTTCACCTGGAAAATTGCATTTTTTTTATTTTCACACTTTCTTACTGATTTTTCCTGGCTAAAGCCCTAATATAATGTGTCATGGATTCGAATAACCTATATATAATAGTAGACACACAACTGACCTAAGAGTGTGGTAGAACTTATATATATATATATATATATATATATATTTAATGTATGTACGTATGTATATAGGCTGTTTTTGTAAGGTCATGTCATATGCTACTTGTACCATGTAACCCAGTACTACCTGCCTCATGGTCGGGTCACCAGGGACTAAACTGGTTCACCCACCAAACTTGTTTGGTTAGGAGGGTGGCTAGTCTCCCTGAAGGATTAAAAACAAGACCTTCCAAAGGGCGAATGAACTCTTTTTCTGGGTCAACGACCAACTAGCACCGTGTATATTTGTATGTGTGTATATGTGTCTTGGGGTGGAGATGGCTCCCGTAAGCCGTGGTGAAGGCAACCTTTCTAGGAGAAGCAAATCTCTGATTTAAAAAACAAAGCGGGAGACCAGTACCCGCATTCAGCTGGTCTGCAGTTTAATTTGTTGCTGGCTATCTTACTCTTGCTTGTTGCTGGATCTCAACATTTTGAACCGAGAGAGAGATTTAGCTGTCGTACAAAGCTAAGTCTCTGTAACATCTTTGTATAGATACTCCCTCAGGCATTTAGGCTCATGGATTTTAAATGTCTAAGGGAGTGGCACTCGTCTGACAAGACGTTGCAATCATCATATAGGCTGTAGATTGTATTATCGAAAACGAAGAAAAAACATTCACTATTCAAATATTGATAACTGCTCCGATAATTTCGTTACTGTTTTAAATATTAAAAAGAGCATTAACATAATCATGTAGGTTATACATAAGAAGCAAACAAGTTATTCACGAACAATATTCATTCTACAATAAAAGCAGAGACCTAATATTCTTTTTATTTACGTATTTCAGAGTACACAAAACGCTTAACCCGAATCTTCATTCGTTTAAGACATGTGCGCATTAACAGTCTTTGAACTACTATTACTAACCAAACGATTATTATTATTATTATTATTATTATTATTATTATTATTATTGATATTCATATTATCATCACTACTGCATCTTTTGTATTTTACGAGTAGTATTGCTATTATATATTTTTACTTTTACTAAAAAGTATAATAGTAATTGTAAAAACATAAGATTTACTCTTCTCATTATCTTTGTTGTTTTATTAAAGGTGCTTTTGCCGAAAGAAGGCATTGATTTTTTTATAACTATAATCAGCATTCACCTTTACTTTTGAGGAAAAACGCTATCGAAGCACGGTTGTATCTTCATTCTTTTGTGCATTAATGCAACCGTAAATAACAGTTTTGATAATTAGGGTGGGCCAAAATAAGGGTACTATCTTAAGTATAATCATATATATATATATATATATATATATATATATATATATATATATATACATAGGACCCTTATTTTGGCCCACCCTATATATATATATATATATATATATATATATATATATATATATATATATATATATATATATATATATATATACCTGGGTGTTCATAATTATTCATTAATTATTGCCACAATATCATTTTAAAAATAGTACCACAGTTCGAATTTATATTATTATTCATACATCATTTAAGTATAAAAAGTTTATTTTTGCTGAAGGAAATGACGTTGTATGTCGATTCTGTGCATTCACTTAAAAATGTATGCAAGTATATCAAGAGATTATTATTATTATTAGTAGTATTGTTTTCAATCTAGTGGTTGTTATAGTAGGTAATATCTTCATTATTAATATATTTGTATTTATATATTGTTCCTAGCTTTCATTATTATTTTTACATTTATTACTACATATTATTATTTATTCATTATTAGTATTGGTAGTATTAGTAGTGATTGCTGTAATCGTCTTAATATGGATATTCACTTTTGTTATCTTAATAATATTCTGATTATTACCTCGATTGACTATCTTACTGCAACAATTGTTATGTTTATTATTCGTCTTACTGTTTTTAATATGTGTATCCGCATTATTTTTGTTACTATTTTAAACATTACTTTTTGTACGTTAAATGAAGGATTTAAGTATTACTTCTATCGCAATTTGTCTCATTAGTATCAGTATAATTAGTGTAAGCAGTATTATTCTTATTCGTTGTATAAAATTTTACTAAGCTACTAACGCCCGAAAGTATCCTGTCCCTCTATAAGGACAGCATTCACCCATGGAAGGAGTATTGTTGTCATATTTGTGTCTGGACAAGTTTCAAAAGATAGTCGGCAACCTAATCGGTTCTGAACTGTCATCTAAACTTCATCCTCTGTCCCATCGACGAAATGTTGCATCCCTCTGCCTGTTCTACACGTATTTTAATGGAGAATTCTCTAACAAACTGCAACCACTTGTACCCCCTCGGCGTAAATACCCATGACGGATCGGACATGCAGCTAAATGCCATCCTTCCACAGTAGAGATCCCTAGATGCTAGAGAACCTTATATTCCAGTAAGTTCTTCCCCAGAACGGCTAGATTTGGAATTTCCTTCCGGGACCTTGCTTCCCCAACGGTTATTACATGCAAAAGTTCAAGTTTAACGTGAACCGACATCTTACTGTCCAACTCTCTACATAATCACCCTGTAGCTTATGCCCCCTCTAGTAGCGCCCACATGAAAGTGGCGATGTGCCTTGTTTGGGGTGAAAATTTAATGAAAAAAGGGTTCTATTATCATTGGCATCTGCCTTACTATTTTTATTGCAACTATTATCAAAAGATATTACTGTTTAACGTAATAATACATGCATTAGAATTTTGTAATAATCTATCTTCGTATTAATATTACTACAATTAATATCTTGTATTATTAGTTTCCATTTCTTTAAGCTACTACTTTGAATTTATTCACTTACTACGAATTCTGAGTTGATGCATGTTAGTAATCAATCGAGAATACCATTCCCACATTATTCATAAATACTACTCATGCGTAAGAAGGCGCCACTGACGTATTTTACCGAAACGTAT
>NC_136492.1:129874518-129879518 GCF_053919585.1 Euprymna scolopes
AGGTTTTAAAGAGAACTGCACAGAAAGTGCTAAGGAAAAATAATAAACCAACGCGAAACATTGGATTGAAAACAATCTGTCAGCAAACCAATTAATCTGGGTAAAACAAATAAAGGTGGAAATGAATAGAGAACATCGTAGAGTAATCTCATGGGTTTAGCATTCGAAGTAGTAGTTTTTGAATAAGAAGGAAAAAAAACTCTATAAAGAGAATATCGTTTACAAATCCCCTAAGAAACTTAGCATGGAAGTATTAGTATTAGTTCATGAGGAGAAGGACTAAGAACGAAAGAGAAGCATCCTGAGTGAAATAAACGATGACGTAATTAAGGTATGATGCGTCGGATTTTGAGTAACAGTATACAGGGAAGAGGTCTAGAATGTGGAAACACACACATGTGGCGAGACGGATGGAGATGAAGAAAAATAACACAAATTTGAACACAACCTGAACGAAAAAAAATTAGATATAAGAGCAAGAAACAACTCGCTCAGGATGGAGCACATTGTGGAATCATTAAATTGCAAAGTAGGAACAAACGAAAAAAATAAATAAATGTAAACAGTATTGAGAAATACTACTAAGAAGAAAAATAGTAATATAAAAATAAAATTAGTACATAGAAATAGACTAATACTGATAATAAAATAAATAGATTAGAATACACAGTCCGAGAAAAGAAATACAATATAGCGGTAAAATGTCTTCGGAGAGAAGACATCTTGGAGTTGGCGATTTCTTTTCTATGCGCATAACCGCATTATGTTGCTTGCTTGTGATTGGAAAGTTAAGTAATTCTGATTGGTTACAGTCGACCGTGAAATAATTCGTGTAATAGTTTAATGCATAGTTCACTGAGCTAATTAGGTTATGGAAGATAAAATCGGTTATTAGCAGGCACATATAAAGATAGTTCACTTGAATATACACGTAGTTGCCTCAAAACAGGGCTCATTATAGCTTTCTCCACACGTTCAATTAAAACCATGTTTTAATGTATATTAGTATAAAGAATAACTACTGAGCCATTATATCCTATAAGAGATTAGATACATTATGTAGCACAATGGTCTGTAATTAACATTAAGTAACACAATGGTCTGTGTTAACATCGTGTGATAACCTATTATGTTTTACAGCAATAATATTGGAAAATAAGTTATAGGAATATATATATATATATATATATATATATATATATATATATATATATATATATATATATATATATAATTACCATATCGTGTTTAGGCTATATATTGTAATACAAAAGCAGCAACACATAACAATTGAATGAACGCGTGGTTTAATGAATTTATTTTCAGTATTTTTATTTTATTTATTTTTTATTACATTTTCACCCCAAACAAGGCACATTGCCACTCAGGTGTAGGCGGCTACTATCAGGGTCAGCAACTACTGGGGCAATATGTAGGGATTTGGGCAGCAAGATGTCGGTTCACGTTGCACTTGAACTTCTGCATGTCAGTACAGTTAGGGAAGCAGGATCCTGGAATTGAATTCCAGAGTCTAGCGGTTCTGGGGAAGAAACTACTGGGATAGAAATATATTTTACATCTAAGGATCTCTACTGTGTGGGGGTGGGATTTAGCTTCCTGTCGGGTTTTTCGAGGGTGTCTGCGTCGTGGGGGCAAAAGTGTATGCAGTTCGTCAGAGCATTCATCATTGAAATACTTGTAGAACAAGCAGAGGGATGCAACGTTTCGTCGATGGGACAGAGACTGAAGCTTAGATGCCAGTTCAGGGCCTATCAGATTGGCGACTCTTTTTTTAACCTTGTCTAGGAGCGAGAGACTAGTAGTAGACGCACCAGCCCAGATGTGACAACAATACTCCATACATGGGCGAATGATAGCCTTATAGAGATACAGGATACTTTCAGGTGTCAGTAGTTTTCTAGCACGGCAGAGAGAGCCTACCTTTTTTGCAGCGGCTCTGGCAATGCCCTCGATATAATTGTTCCAGCTCATGTTTCCTGTGGACGTTAGGCTAAGCAGTTTGAAAGATGTACTCTCAGACAGTGAGCCACTAGGCATTGCTATTGGTGGCAGATAAGGTTTCTTGTAATTATTGAAGGAACCCAGTTTGGTCTTGGCAGCATTTAATGTGACCATCCATTTATGTCCCCATTCCACTACAGTTTTCCGTTGTTTGTTTGTTTTCTATTGAGCCAATACTTCTCGAAGTCCAAAATCTACTTGACCATAACGGGTAATAAGTGTTAACTGATGGTACAGCAATCGTTAATATTATAGATTGCGTAGGAAATTTATTATGTATGAGGAAGACCAACAAGGAAAATATTTACTTTGGATTTGAAATACACAAGGTTATATTAAACTTCAAAGCAGACGAAGAGGACAATGGTCGACATGTGAGTAATTCTAGTAAAAATAAATTGTTCAGGGAACTTTCGTTAGATTTAAGCACATATAGAGGGTGGTAGGATCGTATATAATCGTATTAGCAAGTCGATTATCTTTTGTGAAACTTTGACAAGGGAGGACACTTGATTAGATTTTAGTCGAGCATTTGCCACGAACATAGCTTGGCATTTCACTGGATTTAAACGTTCAAAATTCCGAATGTGTAAACCACAAATATGATTGTGAGTTCTGAAATATTTACGACAGATTGTAACTGATTCAGATCAAGCTACACCGTATTCACGACAAAAATATCCTGCTTCAAATCAGTGATACTTGCATTAGACAGAAATTTAGTGAAGTTGCCAAAAACAGTATGGTTTTTAATACAAATTATTAATGGCGAAATATAAACTCAGACACAGAAAGGTAAATGTTCTTCTGTTGAGTTTAATATATTACAATGCACTTCAAATATGGTAAACAATAAAACGATGAACCTAAATATATGTTCCTGCCAGAGAATTATACCGAAAATCTCACAAGAACGAATAGACAACATTGTAACTTTATTGTTGTGTCTTCTAAGTTTAATAATAATTATTCTAATATATTTTCTGATGCAAAGCTTCTTTCTTAGAACTGCACGCCTGTGCAACTCTGTTCTGTATGCCTACTTTCCTCCTTACTACAACTTGGATATCTTCAAGTCCAACGTAAAGAAATGCCTGAGGAACCGCCTCCTTAAGTAGACACTTTATTAAATATCCACACTAACGTACTGTACTTACAATAACCATTATCCCTGAGTGACTTCCGGGCCTTGATAAGTGGTGACAACCATGTAAAAAAATAGCACATTTATGGGAACTCATATTGTGAACATAACGGGGCATGTATACACCGATGACGATGATGATGATAACAATTCGGATAGAAAGACATTTATATATCATGACGACGATGGTGACAATTCTTGAAGGTTTCATATGAATACGGACAGGAGATATGATGCAACAGTTCTGATACACGTATTGAGAGGAGATACTTCACTTATGATGGAGGATGGGGACACATAATACTTGGGATGGTGCACAATGTTCGTTACAAGATGATGATAAAACCCACATTTACCTGTTTGTTGTAAATCATGACGACACGAGGCAACAGTTACAAACATAGTTGGTTTCTTTATTTTTCAATCGACTGATCAATGACGTCAGGAATTCAAACTTTGCTTTATAATGATAAGGGGCTCTCTTGGGCAACTGACTCTCTCTCATCAACAGTTGACGACAACCCTTTACGACAACTGACTTCTAACTTGAACCATTAGATTTCTATATTGAGATCTCTTTGTTTATGACTTCAGTAGTATGGTTTTCAAACGTGAAGAATTTTCACGTGGCTTTACACATGTCCGTCCAAACACACGTTTGGCAAACAAAAGAATCCTCAATTCCAATTGAACCTATTTTTAAACAATATATTTCAAATCACATTGCCCATTCTTTTCACTAACATATTTAATATCCAGATTTCTAAAAGAATGGACTATCTACTCATTTTCTGACATAAATAATATTTAACTATTTCTGATTAAACTATTTCTAACATTCCATTTTCCATTACTTTTTACACTTGTCTACGGGGTTCGATTCTTTGATTTATCTTATTATTAGTTTCACTTATCTAGTATGTATTCGTACTTACATGTAACACGGATATTCCTACCTTTATTTGTTATGTATGGGATTATGTGTGTATGTGTGGGTGTGCTATATATACGTGTACATAATTTTACGATCACACCCCACGTTTGAATACGTAATAAAATAATACAACTAAAACTTAATATGATAAAACTAAAAATACAGAAAAGAAAAGAAAAGTTATAATGCGACGGACAAATGAAGGTGGATACCTTTTTTATCTCAGAAAAATAGAGAATGGACGGATGAACAGCACACGCAATAAACAGAACGCAACCCCGAATATTAAAGTTAAAATCAGTTTTATTCCACAATAAACTACCAGAAGAATAAAAAAAAATAGTGAGATTAAACAAAAAAAAAACGAAACATAATGTCTACGATAATCTCGAAAAAAGCTGAGCGAATAATTTAATCATAACCTGCAAAAGAAGGCAAAACAAAAGAAAAATTAATTCATGGAACCTAAAGAGAGATAGAGAGAGGGAGAGAGGGACTGAGAGAGAGATAGAAGACTGTCAGTCTTTCCTTTTGTATATGGGATTCTTTCAGCAGATTTCGTTATTTCTTATATACTGAGTATAGTTGTTAGCCCCGTTTTATCATGGTCAAAAACTAATGGTCGCCCTTATCTCTTCGCTGTTCTTTCACCAGTCATCTTCATCGACCGATTTTATTTCTCGCTCAATTTGCAGCTCAAATTGACCATTGAAATGTCTTTCGACGAAAGCAGTTTTTCTACTAACATCATATTTACCGATATCAATCTAAATGTTGATATATAAGTTCCGCAAGGCATATGTTTTGTTTTTGCTTTAAAAGTCCTTTGTCCAGTGTTAACAATTTCGGCCGGTTTAGTTTTTTATCGGCTAGTAATCTGTGGTCACTAAAGCTTAGCAC
>NC_136492.1:129884518-129902018 GCF_053919585.1 Euprymna scolopes
GTAATTTGTAAAAAAAAAAAATCTTTTAATTCACGAACCGGTTTTAAAAAAATCCAAATGCAGCGACTTTGAAATGGAGAGCCCCGTTTTCCATTTGAAGTAGGGGTACCTGGGCATTCTTTATTAACAATTTAAGAGAGTTCCGTCAACGTAAGGAATATTAATAAATATATATTAATGTTTTTCGTGTTTTTATGCATGAGGAATATTCGATTTCGGCATGTGTAGTTTATATAAACATTAATTTAAGTAGTAATCGCTTCAAATTCTGTTTTAATTTCGGTTCGCTGAAATTATTCGAAGTAATGAGCATTAAGAACATTAAAAAAAAACATGAACTGAACTTTTATGGACTATGGTAACATTTATTTCTTTTATATTTATTTTTTCGGGTATTCGTTTGTTGGCCTTTCTTCTTAACACTCTTACTGCATAATACCGACGAAATATCGAAAAACAAAGAAACAAAATCAGTTTTTTTTTTTAATAATTAAGCTTTACTTACTTTAGTAAAATAATTCTAAACAGCAAAATGGGATATTAAAAAAGTAAACACGTAACTACTTTAGTTTTTTAAAGCAAAGAATCGATATAAATGTGAATAATAAGAAGAATCTGGCGCCCTTTTCAAGCAGAACAACGTCGTGTCAGTTTTACAGTATTGAACAGTGTAGTATAGAATAAGACGAAAGGGTTGTAATCAACTTAATTCCATCTAGTACACTGACAAAAAAGCTTAACAGATATATAAATAGAAATAAAAAAAGGTGATGTAAATGTTTTTAAAAAACACGTATTCACGTGATAAGGATTTTTTTTTCCTACGGTTTACACTTGAACTTCTGCATGTCAGTAAAGTTTGGGAGGCCGAAACCTGGCAGGGAGTGCCAAACTCTAGCGATTCTGGGAAAGAAACTACTGGAGTAGAAGTCTCTCTTACATCTAGGGATCTCTACTTTCCACTTTGAAGGGGTGGTATTGTACTGTTTGTCTGGTTTGTCGGGGGTATTTACGTAGAGGGGGTGCAAGTGCTTGCAGCTCGTCGGAACATACGCCGTTTAATTACTTGTAGAACAGACGGAGGGATGCTGCATTGCGTCGATGGGACAGAGGTTGAAGATTGGATGATAGCTCAGGTGCTATTAGGTTGGCGACTCTCTTTAGAATCTTGTCCATGAGTGAGAGACTAGTACCAGATGCACCGTCCCATATATATATATATATATATATATATATATATATATATATATATGATTGAGATAGACAGATATAATTGCGGCTACGAGTATAAATTATGTCTCAATATTATACAAGTTGTAAATTTAGACTCGCATTATTACGCTGTGGGAGAGAAAAATGTCTACAGACTTGAAAGAGACAGACCGTTCCTTCCAATCCAAATAGAACAGTACAATCGCGAATAGACGGAAGTGCGCCACCAGCGGCGCGCACAGCTGAAAAATATCTGAACGTCTCGTCATGGAAGTTGTTACTCATTGCGAATCTATGCCAAGGCGCTGAGATGTTTGGACCAAAACATCACATAAAACCCTCAGCGGCTATCAGTTTACACGAAACATGCGCCTGGAGATTGTTTTCTTTTCTTTCCTTTCTTTTCATTTTACTTTTATTTATTCTTGCTTCAGCTCCTAATTTTCGTTATGCCTGCCGTTCTCTTTCTCTCTCTCTCTTTCTCTCTCTCTCTCTCTCTCTCTCTCTCTCTCTCTCTATATATATATATATATATATATATATATATATATATATATATATATATTTATGCATGCCCGTTTGTATATAATAATATTATGTATTAATGATGTCCATACGCAAACTCTTTTATAGTTTACATACTTGAAATACTCTTGTCAGTGCTTCTTAGTTTGGAGTGGTTTATATAGAATTTTTAGGTTAACTTGATAGTAAATGTAAACCTCGCAAATCACAAAATATTACGATGTGTGTGTATGATTATATATATATATATATATATATATATATATATATATATATATATATATATATATACAGAGAGAGAGAGGGAGAGAGAGAGAGAGAGTAATTCCGTTGCAAATGATGCAGAGAAAATTATTATCGGTGTGTATCACATACAGATACATATGATGATTGCAACGTCTTGTCAGACGAGTGCCACTCCCTCATACACTTAATGTCCATGAGTCAAAAATGCCTTTTTTCTAGTCCTACCGGTGAATTCACACGCCCAGCAGGCATGAAACTGAAGGCCATAATTATGATCAATTATTACATGTTTCCAGCATTTTAAGCTTCACACGTCACAACATTTCCATCGCAAAGGACCATTTTTATAGACAAATGCCTGAGGAAGTATGTATACACATATGATGTTACAGAGTCTTAGCTTTGCACGACAGCTAAGTCTCTCTCTCTCTCTCTCTCTCTCTCTCTCTCTCTCGGTCCAAAATGTTGGTATCCAGCAACAAGCATGAGCAAGATAGCCAGCAACAAGTAAAAATGCAGACCAGCTTATGCGGGCACTGACCTCCAGCTGTATGGCTTTTTAATCAGACATTTGCTTCTCCTAGAAGGTTGCTTTCACCACGGCTTACGAGAGCCCTCTCCACCCCAACACGCACATACCAACACACAAACACACACGGTACTAGTTGGTCGTTGACCCCGAAAAAAGTGGCTATTCGTCCTTTAGGGAGGCTAGCCACCCTCTTCACCAAACAAGTCCGGTTCAGGCGCCGGTGACCCGACCATGAGCAGGTACTACTGGGTTACATTATATAAGTATTATATGACATGCCCTGACACATACATATAGACACATACATAGACACACACAGACATATACATGTGTGTACATGTGTGTATATATTTAAATATATATTAATATGTGCATATATAGAAATAGAAAATAAATATATGTATTTATGTATATAAGCAAGTATGTAAGTATATATAGTCCCACATATATAAAGAGAGAAAATGTATTGAGAGAGAGCGAGACAGACCGACAGACAGACAGACAGACAGACAGACAAAGAGAGCACAATAAAATTAACTAGAAAGATATTTGTTCAATGTAATTACTTATTCCACTGGTTAGCATATTCCGATAATTATTACACACTATAAGATATGTACAAGCGGTATATTAAACGTGTCTTACTTTTTATTAAGTATATATACAGGCATATTTATATACATATATGTGTATATAAATATGTATGTATATATAATTATATACAAGTATATTTCTACAGCAGAAAGTCAGCTTATTGCTTAAGCTATATATATATATATATACATATATATATATATATATATATATATATATATATATATATATATATATATATATACTAGCAAAAGTACCCCTCGTTGACTGGGTTCAAAAACAGCCTACAGAAAATGGACTCTGATTTAGGAAAGTATGATAGGTTATGAAAGGGAAGGGAGGGTATATAGATAGCTTCGAATTTTGGGTTATCAAAACCAAAGCAAAATTTAATGAAAGTAAAACTAAAATAGATAAACACCATAATTTATTATACCATACCTGCTAACACTAAAACACTTATTACAGTATTCTCTGGATCTATATTAAAAGAACCTTGTTAAACTTTGTGATATATTTCCATTCAATGAAGGTCAGGCTCGAACAAACACACTGTAATTTTATTATACAATATTTCTTCAAGCTGAAACACAATTATCAAAGTATACTTACGCAGATAGATGTGAAAAGTCTTTGGAAAAAGGCTATGTCATATTTCCATGGATTACAGGCGCGAACTAAGGCCCCACAATTTTATTATACCATCCCTATGTCGAAACATACTTATCAAAGTATTCTTATGTACATCTATATCAAAAACCCTTGTTAACCTTTTTTTCATTTTTTTTTATTTCCATATTTTGGGGGCCAGTCGCGAACATATACCCCTCAATTTTAATGAACCACAATTCTGCCAGATCAAACATACCTAGTCCTGTGTCTCGATACATCTTCTATCATTATATGTAATCTTTTTTTTGAAAATAGTCAACAATATAGGGGGCTATTCGTGACACACCCACACACACACAGACGGTAAGCTTATATTATAGATACACCCACCCACACACCCCCACCCACCCCACACACACACACACATATATATATATATATATATATATATATATATATATATATATATATCCATGAATCCGTATAATATTTATGAAAACTATGTAGGCCATTTGGCCGTGGATATTCGAGTCTATTATCAACATTGGTTCTCATTAGGAAACGTGTAGCCGCCTTCGCAGGCAGCAAGGCAATGCTTTCCAACGGAAGTCTTCAGAGTGATAAAAATAGATACGACACCCGTCTTACCTACGTAAATAATGCCACTGGGATGGAAAAAAGATTAGTCTGCTGAAAAAAAATGTTAAGAAACATGAGCAGCCTGATATAGTTAAAAAGAGAGGAAGCGCAAATTGAACAGGGTGTGGGAGAAAGAAGGCAATGACGGAAGGGCAAGCGTTGTGATAACAAAAAAACAACAAAAAAAAACTAACGAAACAGTACTTACAAGTATAAAGAGGATGGCGAAAAGCCAAATACCTGAAAGGTATAAAACAGCAAAGAATGAATAAAAACCCTCGTGGAAAATACACACCCTTAATTATAATTATTTAATATAGTATGAAAATGTTACTAGCATGGTTTTAGTATGGAAAAAACCATAATAAATGAATTAGTAATTGTTTCTATCTATTATTAAATGGTTCTTATACATCTATCTATCTATCGATCTGTTTCTCACTCTCTCTCTCTCTTTATATATATATATATATATATATATATATATATATATATATATATATATATATATATATATATAAGAATGTGAAATTGGCTATCCTAAAAAATCGGATATTATATCTCCTATCGTAACCGCTATTGCAATTAAAAAAAAAAAATCTGTGCATTTATTCCGATGCAAAAAGATGTTTTCAAGTGTAACAACAAACCCCCTGGAAATTCCATATAAGAAAATTTCAAATATAAATATTGAAGTTGGGTGCTATAAATGCATTTCTCAAATCGAGATGCACTAATGTTATTGTATGTCTTTTTTAAAAACAACACAAGTATTTATCTTAGCTAGAAGGTACCTCTTAGTTAGTCCGGTCAAAATAAATGCTTATAGATGACCTGCTGACTTCGTACTCTTTATTATTGGCAACAGTTTCAAGTAAATCTTATATATTAGTACATTGTGATTTCAAAAATAAATTTATATAATTTGTGGAAATCAACTTGTATATGAAGCGAAGCCGAACTCTGTAGAAATATACACAGACACACACACACATATATATATATATATATATATATATATATATATATGTATATATACGTATGTATATATGTACGTATGTATATATGTACGTATGTACGTATGTACATATGTACGTATGTATATATGTACGTATGTACGTATGTATAAATGTACGTATATATATGTACGTATATATATGTACGTATGTACGTGTGTATATATGTACGTATGTATATATGTGCGTGTATATATGTACGTATGTATATATGCACGTATGTACGTATGTATATATGTACGTATGTACGTATGTATATATGTATGTATATGTACGTATGTATATATGTATGTATATGTACGTATGTATATATGTATGTATATGTACTTATGTATGTATATATATGTATGCATATATGTGTGTATGTATATGTATGTGTATCTATATATATGTATGTATATGTATGTTTATATATATGTGTGTGTATATATATATTTATATGTATGTATATATATGCATATATATGTATATATACGTGTGTGTACATATGTATATATATGTATATATATATACGTATGTATATATGTGTGTGTATATACGTATGTATATATGTATGTGTATATAAGTATGTATATATGTATGTGTATATATGTATGTATATATATGGGTGTATATATGTATGTGTATATATGTATGTGTATATATGTATGTGTTTGTTTATATATGAATATATATGAATATATGTATGGATATATATGTATGTATATGTGTATATATATATGTATATATATATGCATATATATGTATATATGCGTATTTGCATATATATGTGTATGTGAATATATATGTATAAAAATGTATATATTTATATATGTACATATATATGCATATATATTTGTATGTATGTGTATATATATGTATACATATATATGTGTATATGACAGGTTATGTCATATGCTACTGGTACCATGTAATCCAGGACTACCTTCCTCATGGTCGGGTCACCGGCGACTAAACTTGTTCCCCCACCAGACTTGTTTGGGTAGGAGGGCGGCTAGTCTCCCTGAAGGATTAAAAACAAGACCTTCCAAAGGGCGAATGAACTCTTTTCTGGGTCAACGGCCAACTAGCACTGTGTATATTTGTGCTTGTGTATATGTGTATTGGGGTGGAGAGGGTTCCCGTAAGCTGTGGTAAAGGCAACATTTCTAGGAGAAACAAATCTCTGATTTAAAAAACCATAAAGCGGAAGACCAGTACCCGCATTAAGCTGGTCTGTAGTTTAATTTGTTGCTGGCTGTTTTGCTCTCGCTTGTTGCTTGATCTCAACATTTTGAACCGAGAGAGAGAGACTTAGCTGTCGAACAAACCTAAGACTCTGTAACATCATCTTTGTATATATGCTCCCTCAGACATTTGGGCTCATGAATTTTAAATTTCTGAGGGAGTGGCACTCGTCTGACAAGACGTTGCAATCATCATATGTATATGTGTGTATTTGTATGCATATATATATGTATGTATGTGGGTATATATGTATATATATGTATATGTATATATTTGTATATGTAACTGTATATATATGTATATGCATATATATGTGTATATATATGTATATATATGTATATAAATGTACGTATACATATATGTGTATATATATGTATGTATAGATATCTGTATATATATGTAAATATATGTACATATATACATATATATGTATTTATACATATGCATATATATGCATTTATATATATATATATAATTATATATGTATGTATGCATGCATATATATATATATATATATATATATATATATATATATATATATTCTCCTGCTGTTTAGAGAATTTGTTGCGATTAAGTTGATCTTGTATGTTCGCAGAAAAGATCCGTTATATCCATATATTCTTCTACTCATAAGTTAATATGATAAAGTATGAATATATATTACATTTAATCTACAAGTAAAACTGAGGTATGTATTTTTGCTCACAGCCATGTGTTTCGTATACGTGTGATATATTATCTGAACACATAACATTAGAGTTTTCAGAAATCGGGCATAAATTACAACAAATTTCGGAAGTGTATATAGAATCAGAATCTACACAAATAATTGTAGTTGAATCGGGAAATAAATTGTAATCCGCACAATACATTGTATCCGGCACAATACATAAATTGTGCTATCATACATGCATGTGTGTATTAAAAATTGTTATTAATACTGTTGTCTTTCTTGCACTCTGTTTATATATATATATATATATATATATATATATATATATATATATATATATATATATATGCATATATATATGTGCATATATATATGTGTATATATATATATATATATATATATATATATATATATATATATATATATATATATATATATATACGTTAGTAGTGAAAATATACTGACATTAATCTAAGGTGTCTTACCCACTGCCGTTCATATAATACATATTAATTCCACTTGCAATTCTCGTCCAACAAAAAACGCATACATAAAAAAAAGTTTAATTGTAAACATTTTTTGCATAGTTCTTTACTTCATTTCATTTATTTGATTTAAAATTAAAACATTCTATAAAATAAGAAATATCGTGGTAGTTTGAATACACATTTTGTCGTTTAATTTTTGAGGACAGATTTTACTCTACGTTTTTATTCAGGTTTATGCTACCAGCAGTTTCCGGGTTTGAAATTAGGTATATGTAGACAGCGAAACACATACATGCATCTATACATACATACATACATGCATACATGCACACACACTTATATATATATGCATATATTATATACCTATGTATTTTTAGTATATAAGCACACACACACGCACACACGCATATATATATATGCACACACACACACATATATATATATATATATATATATATATATATATATATATATATATATATATTTGTATATATAAAGTTATGGATGCATGTTTGTATGTGCGTGCGTAAACGTGTGCAGTATGGTTACATATAAATCGATGTTTATTATGTAGGCATTAATTTAAGTATTTAATTAAAAATATCATTATTCCTGTTATGCATATAGATTATTAAATTCACTCAAACCGAACGATATGTCAAGTGATAGACATTATCTTAAGGCGGCGCGAAGTGTCTTTAAATATGAGCTCCTATTTTTCGTTTGAATCTTATATTGTACCTGTTATTTAAGAGCTGAAACTCTCCACTGTTTTTAGTGCTCGATATGCTTGAAACCGTTATTTACAAGTTTTTCTTGTTGTACTTTTATTTATTACTATTTTCTTAGAATTCATAGTTTATTATGAATATTTAAATAACTAATAACTAGTCCGTTTACAACAGAATATTATTTTTATTGTTTTTTGTGTTTTTTTACATACGCATCATAACATTATCAGGCCAATAGGTTACTCGATGATAAAAGTTAAAGAATGTACAATAGAAACTGGACAATATAGTAATCATATGTATATGTGTTAATTTATATAGAACGGCTTATCAAGAAGTTGTTTATGTTAGACTGTAAACGACCATATTGTAATCAGCCGTAAAACAGGGGAAAAAGACAATTCCACGGGCGTTCAATTCTAAAAAAGACGCTTTGTTCATGGAATCTATGTTTACCTTTACGAACAGATAAAGAGTAGGGGGAATTATTGATAATGTTTTCAGTAAGACGAGTGCTTTTTTGTGAAAGTTTGGCGAAGGGGGGTCACAGGCTGAAGCTCAGTTGAAAACTTTCCATGAAAATACATCAGAGACAAACTCGCAACATCTATTCTGTAAGATAGAGGATGCTGGGAAGAGAAAAGTGCATCTCCTATGAATCTACAAAGTCTAGTTTGAACTCTATCAAACAGGACAAGTCCTTTCAAGCCGCTCCTGTCCAAATGTGGCAAAAATATTCCATCCTTAGTCTGCATCCGGTAATAACTTATTTCTTTTTATATAGACTGATATAGTTCTCGGTTGATCAGCTGAGTCTAACTGTCGAGAACAAAAAGCATGTAAAGTATATACTGATATCAGCGTTCTACTATAAAAAAAACAAAACACTTAAGAACTGACTAATTGTGTTATTTTTCATTATATTCAATAATGCCTACTAGATTTTACATTGCACTGGGAAGTTATTTCGTCTGAATTGAATATGTCATTGCATTTCTAATAACACTAGTTAGAATTCGTGACCTGCGCTATCTTTAGGTTTATCGGAATCATTACTATTCATTATTCTGTCGAGATGGCTGCTTTCAGCAAATTTGCACCATTCGTATAGCATCGTTTCCTGTGTGCCTTCAAATCTTATCAAGCATCTATTCTTAGCGGATAACCTCAAACTCATCTGCCTCACAGAAATGACTTTCTTTTATTTAGTCGTCGATGTACCTTTTATGAATCTTGTGCTTCCGATACACTCATTTCCCTTGAAGGTTATTGCGTACGCAAGTATTCTTTCTACTTCTCCAGCTTTTACTGACAGGTGCGAATTGGCTATCATTCAGACGCCTTCATAATTCAGCAAACAAAATCAAATGCAGTTTAGCATCTATCTATCCTTCAATCTCAGTTTCTATTATACATTCACTATCTTTCAATATGTCTGTTTTTCTTTCTCTTTATCAGTTTCATTCTCTATCTCCCTCTCTCTTTCTCTCTCTGAACATTATATATATATATATATATATATATATATATATATATATATATATATATATTTGTAATTTTATAGACAATAATTTCTTTCGATATATAAACATATATATCTATGTAACAATATATGTCTCTATATATATATATATATATATATATATATATATATATATATATATGTATATGCATAGATTCATGTGTGCTGTTGTGGGTGTGTATATATGACTGTGGCAATTAAATTACAGATAAATTTCCCTGTTTAGCTTTCGTGAGAATTCTTCGGGCAAAACGGAAATATCTCTTATATTACTGAATATTGCTTTAATTCCTTAATTTCTTTTTTATGAAAACGCGGTGTTTAATTTTTAATGTAAAACGACGCACCGTGAAATATTCGTCGTATGCATATCTTTCTATTTATTAGTTAGCATATTGAAATATATTATTAACGTAGTACTCCTGATGGAAAAAAATCCTATCATAAAATATCGCTGAGATATATATATATATATTTTTTGCAGATGGAAAGAATACTTAAGATTTTCAGCGTTAAAATTTCTTATACGCCCAGTATATGAGTGATTACTTCTATTTCAGATTATTTTAAACATACACGTACTCATATATGTGTGTGTGTGCGTTTGTGGGTGTCTATGATTTTTTTTTAAGTATAGTAAAATATAAGGCGTTCTCCTTTTTTGTTTTTTTATAATTAAACAAATTATATCAGAAAAAACTCAAATCTGTTACAAATGTTTAGAAAAAAATCATTAACACTTACCCTTGTTTTGGAGTTTCATTGACTATTTTTAACGTCCTTTCTGATATAGATGATTGTATATTTTCCGGATTTTACTTCAATAGAAATATAAGTCATTCTACAAAACTTGGATCGGACGCATCTTAAATGTGTTTTTCCTTTGTATAACTTAACGATTTCGAGTATATTTATTGTAATTAATTGTACGTAAACAGTGCATATAAATATAAGCTCCCACATTTAAACTATTTCGCTTTAGAAAGACCAGATTTTTGTATGAGTTTAAGAGTTTTGCAAAAGTAAGGTGGGCGTCTGCTATTATTAGAAACCTGGTAAAACATGAGTATATGTTCTAAACTCTATTTCCCCAACTGCACGGACATGAAAAAGTTCAAGTGTAACGTGAACCGACACCTTGCTTCTGAAATCCTTAAATAGGACCCCTGTTCCTAATGCTCCTAAAACTAGCACCCTACATCAAAGTGGCAAGAGCCTCTATAAGGAAGAAAATATAATAATGAAAAAAATGGATGCTGGATGTGCCAGCAATACTCAGTCCATGTCCAGCAGTCGGTTTTCTCTAGAGTATTTTGCCACATCCGGGTGTCTTTATCTACCACTAATCACCCCTTATTGCATAGAGCCAAAATAGTATTTAATCTAATAGATGCTCTGCATTGCAAATTAGATTTCTTTTCCTGTCCCATCACCGAAATGATGCATCACCGTTTTCCCAATATTTTAATGGACTATGCTATGATCAACCCATTCCTCAAGTACCCCCTCGACGTATTACACTCCAATAAAACTGTTTAGCAAAAAAATAATCGCACTCCTTCACCGTTTTAATTTCTAAATGCCAGAAAGGATACTATTCTACTAGCTTTCCCTCGAACAGCTAGTCTTTGAAATATCTATCCTTCCCACTTCTTTCCTAACTTTAGAGAAATGCAAAAACTTAAATGTAAAGTAAACTAACATCTTGTTACTTTATCTTAGGCATAGTCCAAAAAAGTAACGTTTTACGTCTACGTGGCGATATGCTTTGTTTGGGTTTTACGAGAGTAAAAAAAAAAAAACATTCTAAAAATAAGTTAAGAAATATTTCGAAGATATAACTTATTAACCCTTGTGTGTGGTTAGTCGTTGATTATCATACCGCTACTTTTATGTTACATAAATAATAATTGGGTTGAGTTACACTGATTACACTTTATATTACACTGGCAGATATACCCGGCGTTGCCCGGGTGTGCTGATATGGGGGTAATCAATACAAAATGGAGAATAAGCGAACATAATGACCCAGTTTTAATATTATAACTTTTTATGTAAATCGAAAAAAAAAAAATAACATAAAGAGACGGAAATAAAAAGCTATAAATGACGCTGTTTAAATGTAAAAATCGGAAAAATAAAAACACATAAATAACAACGAAAATGATTGAAAAATATTTTTGGAAATCGCATGAAAAAATAGCATAAATAACTTCAATATTAAAAGTATAAAATCGAAAAGAAATATATGATAGCTTTTCTTGAACGTGCAATAACGACTGGTCTATAATCGAGTAAGCGAAGTTAATTCTTCATAGTCAAACTAACTAAAGAAGGGACGTTTTGCGCATGCGTGTTTGGCGTAATTTTCATAAGGGAGCGATTTTTTCCTACCGCTCCCTGTAGAAAGTGCCCAGTTGAGGGTAAAGGAATTAATGATTTGAGACAAATTTTCGAGGGTTTTCGTCCTAAGGGTCGATCTTTTGAATGATTTTGATCCCATGAAAATCACTCCCCTCTCTCGAAAGTTCTAGGCAGACATACATACAGTTAACACACATTTTTACCCATTATATTATAAACTAGCCTGGGTGGATTGCTTTCCAGGATGTTTGGAAGTGTGTGTTGAGCAAAGAAAAATATAAAGTGCTAGTAGGTAGCCAGGCTCGAACCCGTAACGCAAAGGAGGAAGAAAAATTTAAAGAAGCATAACATCATTGCTTTTACGCCCAGTGCCAAAGCGAACGTTACGTAGTTTAAATTAAGGTAAGACAAGATGTGATGCATTTAAAAATATCGGTGAAAAACGCCCACCCTGTAGAAAACTGGACAGTTTAGTGTGAAAGAGAGTAATGTTTTGGGCTAATTATTCGATATTGGTCGCTCGAAGGGTCGAGCTTCATAGTGACACCAATCTCGTGACAATCCGTCGACAGTCGAAAAATTTTGCAAGACATGCATACATTAATTTTAAGATACAGGTAAGATTTATATTATAGATTACGTTTATGATATACGTACCAATTGAATACATAAAATTATTACTTCAAATTATGCACGCCATCGGCCGGTTTCCTGTGTTGCTTAGATTATCTCTTTGATTACATATTGCAAGAAATAAATAATGAGAGGATTTTAAAATCGAACTCGGTAAACTGAAAAGAGTTGATATCGTTACAACTAAGCTAACTCGCTTATTTCTGATTCAGGTCATCAGAGATATTGTTTACTATGTTTCTGCTTTTAATAGGAAGAGTAACTTTCAATATCCGAATTAAAACAAGTCAAGCATAACCAACTTAGTATCTTTTATATTACAAAATTAAATGCTTTCATTATTTATAAGTGTATCGCCGACCCTGTGTACGCATTGAAATGCGGTAGTTGCTCTCAATATGAACGAAAGAGAAAGTAAACATGGGCACGTGTGTATTTTTTATATTACAAAATAAAATATAATCAGAATTCATAATAAATATATTGTTGACTTGTCTATGGCTTAAATAGCAGCAGGGTTTTGTTTTGTTACTGGCTGACTTCAGACACGCTTGACATCACTAAATAGATTTCTTCTATATTACAAAATATAATCAATAATACTTATTATGTATGGAGCAAGCCGATCGTCGAAAACGATAGTCGGAAGCCGAAAGAAGATTTCATCTTCTGAAGCAGGCAAGCAATCTAAATTGACTTATGTATAATAATAATAAATATAATGCGATTATGAATTACATGACGAACTCTCACACGAACATTTTGTATGGCTTAAATATCATTCATATTTTAATAACTTCCAAACTTGCTGTGCGCATGTAAATATCAATTAAGTAATTAGTAAAAAGAAATAGAAAATATTATATCGATACATCATTGTATGGTTTGGTTTCTTATATGTGTTTTTCTTAGGGAAACATGTTTAGTTTATAAAGAACGTTCGACTGCGGACAGAGAGAGAGAGTAAAAAGAATATTTTTTTATACAAGTATTATAGGTAACGCATGTGCACACATGTTTAATTGGGAGAGACTACATCATCCGACCAAAAAAAGGACGATATTTGAGTCAAACCAAGAACCATTCATTTTGAATATAAAACATGTATTGTAGGTGACTCTGAAATAGGAGGGGTACACTTCGGTAGGACGGGTTCGTAAGGTAATGGAATTTAGATGTGACAAAGTTGGGAATATGAAGTGAAATAGAAAAATACACTCTAGGTTTGCTATATAATCCCAGCGGGAGGAGATTTTAGTGCTATGCTTAAGGTAAAGAGCATAAGTATCGTTATCTTTGTGTCCTAAGGTTGTTTCGTAACAGTCATCAAATTCTCAAGTGTGTAAATATTCATATAAAGTTACCACGTGGACGTATTATATGTATTCTCATGTATCTTATTAGTATATATTTCACTTTCGCTATGCACACACACACACATACACGCATATATATGTGTATATATACATACGCATTTATATGTATACCCTCACACACCCATATATATATATATATATATATATATATATATATATATATATTATCTGTTTTAATTCGGGCAAATAGCTGGCTAAGTGATCAAAGTAAAAGCGTTTAACATAGCAGAAGTTGTCGACAAAGTTAACGTACGTGAACAGATATTCAAGCATATGTTGATTGACGTAATTTTTAAATATAATTCTATGTATTAGATTAAACCAGATGCGAAATTATAAAGTTCAGATGTTATAAGTGTTGCGTTCAGTTCTTGGATGTGTACCAACAGCGTTTATTCTTTATAGGTTCACTGTTATATTATGGGTAATAATCGAAAGGGAGTCGATACTGTAATAATATACACTTTTTCTGCGTAAATTTATATATACATATATATATGTGTGTGTATATATATATGTGTGTATATATATGTATATATGTGTATATATGTTTCTATATACAAATACATGTATATATATATATGTATATATATATGTATATATATTTGTATATGTGTATATGTATATATATGTGTATGTATATGTATATGTGTATATATATGTATATATATATATGTATGTATATGTATATATGTATGTATATGTATATATATATGTATGTATATGTATATATATGCATGTATGTATATGTATATATGTGTATGTATATATGTATGTATATGTATATGTGTATGCATATGTATATATATGTATGTATATGTGTATATATATGTATGTATATGTATATGTGTATGTATATGTATATATATGGATGTATATGTATATATATATGTATGTATATATGTGTATATATGTGTGTATATATGTATGTGTATATATATGCATATATATATATGTGTATATATATGTATGTATATCTCTATGTATGTGTATGTATGCATATATATATGTATGTGTATGTATATATGTATATGTGTGTTTATATATATATATGGATGTATATCCATATATATGTATATGTGTATATATGTATGTATATGTAGTTATATGTGCATATGTATATATGTATGTATATATATGTGGGTATGTATATATATATATATACTTGTTTCTTGTTATATAAACATGGTTACATCCTGCTGCTACAAATAGCCACTTGTTTCAATCAAACAACAGATATCATCAGGCAGCGACTTGACTATTCAAAAGTTCAATGAATAATGGAATTTTTTTTAGGTAGTTAAAACACAGAACTTTTATTATAAGATGTAAAGAGGGAGGGGGCAATTTAAATAAAGTTAAAAGATTATAATGGAGAGAGAGTGATTAAGAAGAGAAAAAAAGAGAAATAGAGAAAGAAAATAGAGAGAAAAAATATAGAGAAAAAAAAAAACATATAATATGGAGAAGAAAAAGAAAAAAAGAAAAAGATATAAATGGTTATTATATAGAGAATAAGGACTAGAAGGGAAAAGAAAGAATGTTGAGATATAGTTAAAAAGAGAAAGTAAGAATTAATAGGAGGGGAAGCTTAAAGAAGTTGCCAGTATATAGAAAAAGAAAGAGAAAAACATCTGCGTGTCAACCAATTTATGAACAATTATACAATTCAGTAATGACACAACATTATTACAAATACAATCAAAACGTTAGAAATAAACATGTCGAAAAAAGAAATTAGAAAAATAAAAAACAATAAAACTTTGTTTTAGCATATTAAAAGTATTTGGGTTGGTAGATAATTAAATTCTACTGTATTGGTATTAGTCTGTCTTTGTTTTTGTTTTTTTTGCTGTTGTTTCTTGCTTTTTACAATTTGCGACTAAATATTGCTAAATAAAGCAGGGTTTGCTTAGATCGCATTTTAAACTACACTTCGGAGGTTGGAATTCCCCACCACACCAAAAATGTACTTGGAAAATTCGATTTTATAGATAGATTTAAGAATGGTTAGTCGAAAAAAGGTGAAAAACAAAACAAATAATCAATGAATAATTGTTACGTTTTTTTCCTTACATGAATGAGTTTTTTTAATGTTTTAAAGTATTTTCAAGCACTTTCTTTATTTTTTAATTTAAAATTGCGGGTGTGTTGGTGCCAAATATCTCCAGATTTTCTAGAAATCCCCGCTAGATTGCAAACGAAATCTCCAGATCTAGCAGGAACACCGCTAAATTGTAACACTGGTCAGGTGACAGGAAGCGGTGATTGCCCCTAAATAAAAAATGGCATATCGGTACAAATCACAACACCTATTTATCATAGAAAAATTAAGTATAGATTTATAATTAAAAACAACTATATAAAAACACACGACGATATAGTAAACATATTATACCAAAATGTGGAAGCATTCCGTCCAGTGGTTTTTTAGACTATTAATTGCGAACGACCCAAGAGTTACATTTTTATAGTGGAAATGTTAGCGTGTGTCTGTGTCTGTGTCTGTACATTTTCCATCGCAATAGCTCTGTCAATTTTCAGTACACACGCGAAATTTTATATACAGGCTACTAAGACTGTGGAAAATCTTTTCAATCCATTTTGGGCCAGAAATTTGGCTGTTAAATTTAACGAGTTGATCTTTAAGAACTCTACAAAACTCCTCCGCCAATTTTTTTATCTAAAAACTTGAATTTTTTTTTATATAACTTCCTTGGACATGCAACGTACTTAATAACTTGTTCGAGCCAAAATAAATAAATGTTAAGGGGTCATAAGAAATTAAAAGTAAAAAACCGAATTGACCTCTGCGGTCTCTACCAAATTACTCAGACAATTTCTGCTCTCAGCATTTGAAATTTTACATAAAGTGTATTCAGAGAAAGGGCAAGCTTTTAATCGGTTGGGATCGAACATTTTTTTAGTTATCAATATATAGATATATGTATGAATGTATGTTTGCATGTTGGCCTAAAACTGTCGACAGAAGCGACGGAGTTTACCAACATGAGTATCGTTTACATGTTCTACCTTTCATACGACAGATATCGAAATATTGGTAACACACATTAATATCTTCACTTTCAACTGGCCAAACTTCTACAGGT
>NC_136492.1:129904518-129909518 GCF_053919585.1 Euprymna scolopes
ATTTAATATGTATATATATGCATCCATAATCCATATATGCATATATAGATACATATATACGCATATATGTATCTATATATGCATATATATATATATATATATATATATATATATATATATATATATATATATATAGACTAGATGGTTTTGTAACGAATGATAAAAAAATATTTTTGTATAGTTCTAAAGGTTAAAAACTTCCAAGACTATATATATATATATATATATATATATATATATATATATATATATATATATATATATATATATGTATATGTACAGACAGCTATATGTAAGTATTTATTAGTTTCTGTAGATGTGTGTACCTTCTTTTGTGTATCTTGTCACTTTTGCCAACATTCTTTTCAAAATACCTGCGTAAAACTTGCCAGGAAATATCCGCACCTTATTTTCCAAGCCATGAAAATCTGTTTTCTAGATTAGAAGTGTAGGAATTTGCTGCATCGTGTGTGAATAATTTTTGGACAGGAAACTGTTTTAAACGAGCCGCAACAGCATTCTTTAGAATTGAATTTCTTCGCCCCTTTTCAGACGCGGATATTTTACTAATACTCGTGTAACAAAAATAAAGACTCCACATTTTATTTTATAATGTCAGAATAATGAAAGCAAAACAAAAAATACAGCAACATCTGTGCAGTATGTGTATATATATATATATATATATATATATATATATATATATATATATATATAATGTCAGAATAATGAAAGCAATAACGAAAATACAGCAACATGTGTGCAGTATGTGTGTGTATATATATATATGTGTGTGTGTGTGTGTGTGTGTGTGTGTGTGTGTGCAATCCGCAAATGTTACTGTTTCGCTGTTTTATAATCCATCAGTGCACCTAGACAAGCAACTGCCGCAAGCCAGGATCAAAACCCGGCTGCCTAAATGACTGTTGGATTATTTAACGATTGGAGTATTTGGTTGCTGCAATGCGGATAGTGTATTTACAGTGGGATGGGTGTACGTATGCTAGTTTGTAGGTATGTACGTGTTCATGTATATACAAGATTTTCGAAAAAAAAAACTCCACTATCTTTTGATTACTAGCGGACTTCATTTGCAACACGATTATATATATATATATATATATATATATATATATATATATATATATATAAATATACTCATGTATGTGTGTCTGTATAATGGAGACATGATTTTTGTTTCATAATATTTTTTGCATTACGTCACGTCAACAATAGAAAGAAAAGTTATAAGCTTTACTATTATATGCATTATTGCCTTTATATATATATATATATATATATATATATATATATATATATATATATATATATGTGGGTGTGTGGGTATATGTTTGTATATATGTGTGTAGATATATGTGTGTCTTTATATATGCGTCTGTGCATATATTTATGTGTATACATGCATATGCATACATAGACATATATATGTCCGTGTGGGTGTGTGGGTATATGTTTGTATATATGTGTGTGTAGATATATGTGTGTCTTTATATATGCGTGTGTGCATATATTTATGTGTATATACATGTATATGCATACATAGACATATATATATATATATATATATATATATATATATATATATATATATATATATATGGGTGCATACATATATAATAGTGAAAGTGTGTATGTGTGTATCTGTTTGTGTACATTTCCCTTCACAATAGCTCTGTGAATTTTCAGTCTAAAGACTCGAAATTTGATATACAGGATACTGAAATTGGGAACATCTTTGTACTCGGTTTTAGGCCTGATATTTGGCTGTTAATAAGGTCAAAGTAAAAGGATTAGACCTTGGAGTAATTTACGAACTCTTAAGCCAATGTTTTGTGTAAACACTTGAAATGTTACATATAGGTTTCTTGGACATGGATCCAACTTTAATATTTTATTTAAATAATATATGATAAGGGGTCATTATAGATATCAAATAAAAAAAACCTGTGCGGTCCCTACAAAATTACTCAGATAATTTATGGTCTGAAGTTGCGAATTCTTGCATAAATGGTATTTAGAGACAAGGCAAGGTGTTTATTCGGTTTGGGTCGAATTTCTTTTGCTACTAATATATAAATTGATGTATTTATGTTGGCATAGTTGCCTTAAACTTTAAAAATTTTTACAATATCAGTATCATTTCGAAGTACGACTTTTCGGATCATAAATATCGAAAATTTGGCTGAAAACATACATATCTTCCCTTTAATTAGGCATTTTAAAGGGGAGGCCGATTTTCTCGCCGATATTTTCCAAAGTCATCCTCTTCTCTTGATTTTCTAGCCTTAATTTTAACCTACATCACTTCCGGTTTTTCGGCGGGCGTAACAGCATTTTCCTCCATATGTATGTATGTATGTATATATATATATATATATATATATATATATATATATATATATATATAGAGAGAGAGAGAGAGAGAGAGAGAGAGTGAGAGTGAGAGAGATTGATAAATATATACGCAAATGAAATTTTGTCATAATTTTCTGTGGACACAATGTTTGTCACTGTATATATACGTCTAAGTTATTTTCTTTTCGTTTTTTTTTTAACCAGGTTGTTTTTAACTGTATATTATACCATATTAATCAGAACACTTCTCCTTTGCAGAGGGGCGCTTACCAATTTTTAATTGTAATTTTTAGCAATGGGAAAGAAAACGTCAACTATTAGATTCTGGTTACAATATTAAAATGAAGGTTAGAGTATATTAGCATTCTTCACTGCGCAATACATAGTTGGCTCATGAAGGTTAAGTAAATAACAACATCAAAATTCTGGGAAACTCTCCCTTACATGTATACATTGGTGGTTGTTTTTTGTACCAGCGAAAGGAACACATTTTCTGTTTTTTTTAATCATAAATTATTTACATTTATAAAGACAAGATAAAGTTTTTATAATATGTAAATATTGTAAGATTATAGGTTGAAAGAATTGAGATCATCATCGTACAATAATAATATTGTAATGCGTTTAGTCTAACCAGTTTAGCTACTGAATCCAAGTCAACAGAATCCATCCTATTTTAGATGAAGTGTTCTTTGTTAATTGAGCTTTTTCTTTGGTTACTTTTTTGAGCTTTTTTGTTCTTAAATTCATAATGTTTTCATATTAGTTTGCAAAGAATTTTTTTAATGCTTATGTGCACAACGTTAAGTACAAAATCTTCAAACCTCTCAATCGAAATTTTATAATAACAACATGGCCTTTACATAAATAAATACACTTTTTCATCCACTCTGTGATATAAATGATTCATACTGTTTGCAAACGCGTTTAATTTGTCCAAGTTACGTATTTCTGAAGGATTGCATAGACAGCAAACTGAGAAAAAATCTCAGATATAATATTCGGCGTTATTCTTAAGTGCAGGGCTAATTAAAGAAAAACATAATTGGAATAAATTAAAGCTTTAAAAACACCTATCATTTACGAAGAATTGTTCCTTATGTATATATATATATATATATATATATATATATATATATATATATATATATATGTATATATATGTATATATATATATGAATTAAATACCCCCAAAAATAATAAATAGAAAATAAAAAAAAAACTCGTTAACCATTTTTTTAAGTAACGTATTATAGAAATATCTCTTCTGTTTTATTACATTATTGTTATAATTAAGTTTAAGTGTCTGATTAAGTTGTAAATCGTTTAATGATCATTTAATTATTGTAATTGTTGTAATACAGGAGGTGGAGTAAAATATACTCGAGATAAAACTTACTTGTTCTGGTCCATAATCAGGGTTTCTTAGGAAACGAATAGCCAATGTTTTAAAAGAGTTAATTGTTGTGGATGCGCTGCTGAGGTTGCTCCATTTCTCTCCAAACTTTACAATAAATTCTTTAACGAATCTTGATTTCCAGACTGCTAGAAAACCGCTTCAGTGGTACCAGTTTTCAAGATGTGTAGTGAAAGAACTGACCCATTTAATCATAGCCCCATTAGCCTCCTCCCGCTTTTCGCCAAAATATTAATTAATTATTCAAGCCCTTACAGCTGCTTAACTCCTGACCGACAAACAATATGGATTTAGGCAAGCCCGTTCAATAGCAGATATCTTAACTGTAGCTTTGAACGTATATACCGTTCACTGGACAAAACAGGGGAGGGTAGAGTAGTAGCCCTTGATATATTAAAGGGTTGACAGGGTATACCATGATGGTCTTCTAAGGAAAATTAGATCATACGATATCACGTGAAGAATACATAATGTAATTGAATGCTTCTTTAATAAGAGAAAAATCCAAGTTGTCCTCGACGGTTTTACATCTAAACAATGTTATATAAATGCGGGGGTGCCTCAGGGGGCTATCCTTGGACCTTTATTATTTTTCATATTCATAAATGACCTCCCTGATATAAATGCTTCGGAGATGAGCATATTTGTCGATGATAACAGTCTCTATAACAGACATGAGGGGAAATCAAATGAACACATATCTAAGGAAATGGCAGAAACACTAGAGAATGATCTCTAATCTGTAGTTGAACGGCGACAAAAATGGATGATCATATTCAATGCTGCCAAGACAAAGCATTTGTCGTCAATAACAACAAGAAACCTTCTCAACCACAGTAGTAATGGTCAAAAACACATTGGTGAAAGTACTTCTTGAAAACTCCTCGGCCTAACATTTGTATGAAGTGGAATACATACATTGAAAGCATTGCTAAGGCTGCTACAAAATTGGGCTCTCTATACCGTGGTAGAAAATTACTTACGCCTGAAAGTATCCTGTACCTCTATAAGGCTACCATTCGCCTATGCATGGAGTACTGTTGTCACATTTGGGCTGGTGAATCTGCTGCGTGTCTCTCACTCCTGGACAGGGTCCAAAAGAGAGTCGCCAACCTGATACGTCCTGAACTGTCATCTAGGCTTCAATCTCTCTCCCATCGACCAAATGTTGCATCCCTCTGTTTGTTGTATAAGTACTTTAATGGTG
>NC_136492.1:129914518-129932018 GCF_053919585.1 Euprymna scolopes
TATATATATATATATATATATATATATATATATATAGGTATACATATATATATATAAGTATGCATATATATATATATATTTACATATATCCATATATATAGATTATATACATAAAAATGTACACACATATGCATATTTACATTTATAAATACATTAATCCTACCTTGAAAAATAAAAACGTGCTTATTTACTTTATGTTAGTATTTATTTATTTTTTAAAATTTATTTTGTTTCTTCAATTCACTAATCGCAATGTATGGCAGTTTTTTATACAAAAAAAATGAATATATAACATATTTTAAGGATTGGGGCCGCTTCCTCATTGTTTGATCTAAAGTGGGTTGGCATATTTGAAAGGTTGGGAACCACTGTTATGGAGGTGATATTGTTTAAGATTTTTGTGGTTAAGGGGTTATCTGTATGTTTGTTCTGCAATGCTGTGCACATTGATAAGGAGTCGGAAAAGATGTAGAATTAGTCAGCATTATAATATTCTATGTTTCATAACACTTCCGCACTGAAAATTGATCTCTAGAACTTCTTGAGATGAGGATATTTCTTTAGGAATCTTTTACTTCAGTCGATTGCAAAGATGGAGTTGGTTTGAGAAATATTTTCTTAGAGTTGCCATGTCGGACGCGCATAAATAAATGCTTTTAACTTTTTGTTGGACTCTCCAACTTGGATCGCTCAAAACACGGCTCTATGAACAAGAATATGCACTGACTATTTGTAAATTTCTAGGAGAATCCATATTTTTCACACGATCATTGTTAAGCAAACATTTGAGTTTTTTTTGGGGACAGCAAATTCTTCTCCTAACACTATGAGACTATCTGCATCGTTGTTTTCATTTCTTCTTCTAACATGCAGATTTTTATTTTCTTGCCTGTAATTTTTCTGTTTGGCGAGTTTGAAAATATATATGTCTGTCAGCTTTTATTTTTTTTTGTTTAATCGCTTTCTGTCAATTCGAATGCCGTCTGCTTCCATTTAGATAACGCTTTTTAATTGGCTAATCAAACTACCAGAATTTGAATAACAAAAATAAACAAATAAATAATACATAAGTAACTAATCAGAAAAGTAAAAGTATCCCCCTTAATATCATCTAAAAAATTACTAAAAACATAACAGAAAAAAATTAAATAACTTAAATAAAAGTCGAGTGAGCGTTTCAACATTTGAACAACGCTCGGCTGACACATATCATTGCTGGTCTCGCTCGATCCAGGCTTGAGGGGAATTCACGAGAATTCGGGTAAAATTATGCAATAATACAAGAAAAGTATTTAGTCTAGGACGAGAATAAACATAGTGCCATCTTCTGATTTCTGCCATGCGATTATGTTTATAGACCTTACAGAAAAAGAATTCATTGCATAAGAAGACATTTTCAATTATTATCAAGCTGGATATCTTATGACGTACGGCTTTGTATCACACCGTAATAAATGTCTAGGATATATTAAGAGTCGTTGCTCTAGAAACTTAGCTATTTCAATATTTATAATATTCATTTTAACTTTTAATAACTTAACCCACAATGCGATGTTTTACTTAGGTGCGTGGCATTTTTTGTTCAGAAACGGAAGCAACTTTTCCATGGCGCACTGGCGACTGATTGTTCTTTACTGGGATGCAGAAATCAAGTCACACGTTATTTTTTAATTTCTTATTTTAATATTCGACATCGAATTTTTCTCAGGTGTGGGTTAGCATCATTTTTTAATGCGAAGTTTGAACAACAAATTGTTTGCATAGGAGCTAGTACAACTTGATGCTTTTTTTAGCACAATGATTGGAATGCTGGCGGGATCAGTAAAGTTTCTGAAATCAAAGTAATTCAGGAAATTTATTGAGCAGATATATCAATGTGTCATTAAGAATTGATGTTTGAGAGGAAATTTATGCGGAAGTTGGCATGATCACAAGGTTGAGTTGATTCAAATCGTTAGCAAATATTTTGGCCTTGTTGGATGCTGACCTAATCGGCTCGAATTCGTAAGTGTTAAAATAAAAGTGAAAACTGTTTAGAACCATTTCCATGAACCTACCGTCTCCTTAATGAATTGAGACTGAAATTTTACCATTTCCATATGTTTTTTTTCGCAGTTGTTCGCGTTCGTACTTTCTGTGGGTGCAGTTTCTGAAAATATCGTTTCATGAAAGCAATTCTAATACTGCTTTCTAATTACAATTGCAGCAGTATAGCTGGTGTTGTACTACAGATGGTTATTAAGATTAGTTGAGGTTTTTGAAGGTTCCCTAACTATATGTTCGTTTTATAGGAAATACGAAATGTTGTTAGGTTTTTTTCAAGGAAACACTTATAAAATGTACATCACATGCAGATATATATATATAATACATATATACATACATATATACATGCATATATAATGAGTGTGTGTGTTCGTGTGTGTGTGTGTGTCTATATTTGATGCACAGGATATTTAGTGTTTTCGTGACAATAACTTTACATTTCTCGTCTTTTCAGTACATTTATATCTTATCTACATCTGCAGTCCATGTTTAAAAAAGATGTGCCCTCTATAACATCAGATGACAGAAAGGTTAATTGTAGGAATAGACCCATTCATACCATCCAAAAAAGTCCAATAAAAACCTAACAGCCATGCCATTGTTCTCCCCAGAATTCGCTGCTGCCATCGCGCCCAGAAATCACTTTTTCGATAACTACCAACGAAATAGATGTACTGTGACTAAAGCTGCTTTCAGGACTGCCAGCAACCACTGTAAAAAAAGTAATAAAAATTCAAGAGAACTAGATGTTCAGTCCGTTAAATCCAAAGTAGCTGAGCAGCAGCTTGATTCCCACCAGTTTTGCAAAAAAGGAAACAGGATCCTGAACAGAAGCGTGCGTTCTATCCCAACCATAATCAATGAACTTAAAGTCATCTGGTCAGCATCAGACAAGGCAACACTATTTGCCAAGAAATTTACAACTAACTCTACCCTATGAGACGAAGGCCATCAACTCCCCGTATTTCCTCCTATAACAGACAACCCGCTATGTAACAAAAAAAATAGCTGTGCCTGAGGTCGCTATGCTAATCAAGAACGTTGATTCCAGTAAAGCAACTGGCCCTGACGGCATTCCAATTATAGTGTTAAAAAAGCTTCAACCAGAACTTGCTCCCATACTTACGAAACTGTTAAAGCTCTGCTTTAAGGAGAAGTGCTTTCCGACTCCCTGGAAAACCTCATCAGTTTGCCCTGTATTCAATAATTCAGCTGATAAGTGATCTCCCTCTCAGTACAGACCAATAAGTCTCCTGTGTGTCATGAGAAAGTTGCTGGAATCCATATTAAATAAAGAAGTAGAAAACCAGCTCATTAGAAATAACCTTCTTAGTGACACACAATATGGTTTCTGCTCTGCTACATCTACAGCAGATGTGCTGTTATATCTACTAGGATTATTGAATCTCTCGACAAAGTTTTCCTTTCTAGGGCAATTGCTCTTGGCATATCAAAGGTCTTCGATACGGTATGGCATAAAGACCTACTTAATATTTTCCATCTGCGTTATAACTGGAAATGTTTTATCAATTAATAAACCATTTCTAGCTGATAAACTCATAAGAGTAGTAGTTGATGCGCAGAAATCAGAAGCCCACAGTATTAATGCTGGAGTCCTTAAGGGGTTAATCCTGGGCTCAACTCTCTTCCTGATAAATATCAGTGATCTCTCAAAACAATACTGAACTCATTCGTTGACACATATGCTGATGACACGACTATTTATGGCAACACATCAACACCGCAAATGACAAATTTCTCTCGGATTGTCGCTCAGCTGATCTTGAGCGCGTGGTACACTGGGGGAAGAGGTGACTGGTTACTTTTAATGCATCTAAAACCAAGCTCGTATCTTTTCATCATAAACGCTCTGATTCCCATCTGGAATCAATTGAAATATATGGCTCCCGTATTGGTGAGGCTCCATGTTTTGACAAGCTCCTGGGATTGACCTGTACGCATCATCTGAAATGGAAGGCTTGCATTAAAATGTTGCCAGAGCCGCTTGAAGAAGGGTAGGACCCTTCTTCTCCTCCAGAATATATCTAACTGCTGATGAAATACTTTATCTATAAAAATGCCAGTTCCGTCCAAGGATGGAGTACTACTGCTACATATGGAAAGGAGCTGCTAAAAGCCGCCTATTCTGCCTCGACAGAGTATAAAATAGACTTCGTGTCTTAGTGAGGAATTCCCTTTTTCCTTCCCTGAAACCTCCCTCTAAGGGAAGAAACGTTACGAGCCTCCCTGTTTTATCGTTACTTACATGGCAAGTGTCCGTGTGAGCTTCAATCTCTGGCTCCAACTCGCCAATCTTTCACGAACAACCCCCGTCTAACTGAAATCACTGTCAAAAATTGCCCCACTCTTTATCTGCGCCAAAATTAAAACGTAGATGTCATGAACAAAGCTTCTATATTAGAATTGCACGTCTATGGAACTCTATTCTGTTTGTCTGTATCCCACCTTACTACAACTTGGATTTCTTCGATCGAACATAAACAAATTCCTGATGAACCGCCCCTCAAGTAAGAAAATTTATCAAAACTCAAATATCTATGATTACTGTACATATCAAAACTCTTACTCAAATACTTATGATTACTGTACACGATATATCTCTTCTCCCCGAGTGGCTTCCGGACTTGATCAGTTGTGACTATCATGTAAAAAAAACAAGACACAGATCACGCTTTTTACAATCCTGTCATGTGTAAAAATATGTGGTGTCCTTTTGTAAATGTTCACAATCAAGTATGTTTCTAAGAAAATATTCCTTAACTGTACGTTCTTAGAACAATAATCGTTATTTTGAATTTTTATTAATCAATATTTGTCAAAAAATTTTTAATAAAATAATCAGTGCGATATAAACAGGAGATGTAATTTTGCTAAAATATTATGCACACATATTAGTGATGAGTAACTATGGCTAGCAATATTATGGCGAAGGAAATTGGATAGCATCCCCTCATTAAATCCATCAACTCTCACGATTGACTGACTTTTAATTCAAAGAAATAATATTTAATCTTCTAATTCTGATAAGATTATAAAGCACCGTGATTCGCTTTTTTCTGACTGAGCTGTCAAAATGAGTTAAGGAAAACAAACAACGAATAAAACTATTAACTAAATTGGAATTAAGATTGGAGAAAACAGAAAAAAACTTTAGCCAATATGTCGGGGTAAGAAGATCAGAAGTAACTTGTATTTTTTATATTTTTTATGTAAAAAGTTGTATAATCAAAATCGACTATGGAATTATTGCTGTAATTTTTGTAAGCATATTCAGAAAAAGAACGCAGTTTTATTCCGATGCATAGAAATATCAATATATATATATATATATATATATATATATATATATATATATATATATATATATATATATATATATATGTATTTGTGTGTATATATGTATATATGTATATATGTATGTGTGCATATATGTATATGCGTATATATGTATATATGTATATGTGTATATATACATATATATACACATATATATATACACATATATATATGCATATATATACACATATATATATGCATATCTATATGCATATATATGCATATATATACACACATATATATATACATATATATATATATACATATATATATATATCTATACATATATATATATACATACATATATATACTCATCTATAAATACATATATATGTATATATGCATATATATATACACACATATATATATACACATATATATACATATATGTATATATACATACACATATATATACACACATATATATACATATATATATATAACAAAATATTTGATTGAGGATGATGTTCAAGTTAATTAATTGGCTAAGACAAAATTAAAAATGTGTTTATTACAAATGTGTAAAAGCAGAAACATTTAAATATTGGCTACAATGTTTATGCGTATGCCACTTCTGTCAGTAAAATAAAACTGTTGTATTTATCTGAATATATGTACATTTTAATTTTCGATTAAAAGTAACAAAATTGCATTAATAATCTTGTTCTTTATTAATCAATACATAATTAAAGTAACGCTCTTAACATGCACTTTTTAAAAAATGCAATATGAAACCAGAATACATAGTCTTTTTTTTATTTTAGACGCTGTTTCCCTTATGCTATTTATCACTACAATTTAAGGCCTTCAATATTTGTGTAAGTGTACTTAAAATAATGTAATTGTGATGTACAAAAGTACATCTGTCCAAAGCAAGCAGACATTATAAAACGTAAAAAATACATTCAATAAAAAATATTCTTAATGGATGACTTATATAAAATACAAGTAAACAAGCGGAACTGGGTATGAGCAACATATTAAATACAAGTAAAGAGAAGTTTTATTTTTTTAAAAATATTGCATATGTTTGTACATAATATGAGTTTATTATATTCGGAACGTTGTGCTAGTTCTAGGAGACGTCTTTTATTTTCAGTTTAAGTTAATTTACTTACACACCTGCGAAATTTTAATAAGTTATGTTACCACTTAATAAAGAATGCAGTAGTAATATCAGCACATTTGGACCGGTGCATCTCTTACTTGTCCCTAGTTTTAAAACATTTTTTTCAGAAAGAAGCGCCTAAAGAAAAATATACTGTTATATCAAACAAACTCCGAACTCTGTCCCATCGACTATATGTCACAAGTTATTTTATGTAATATGATCTGCTAGAATTCTAGAACTCTCACCCCCATCGACGTAAATAATTCGATTTAAACAACAAGTAGCCAAGTCACCACATTATTGTGGAAATGCCGATAAGCCGGAATGACATCCAATCAAATATTTCTTCAAGTGAACTAGTAGATTTCAGAACTCTCGTTGGATGTTTTGCTTCCACAAATCTAATGAATTACAAAAGTTCAAGTTAAACTTCTTATAAAGTGTCCATGTAAATTTGCACCCAAATAGTAGCTCCTTACGCCAAACTGGCACTGTACATTGACTGAAGTGAAAATGAAACTATTATTATTCATAAAGATTATTTTGTTCTCTTTTTTGTGTCATCGTATATTAAATTCCCTCCTAAATGTGTACATTTCTAATGTAACAACATTTTCCATGTAAAATAAGGACCATGCGTGGATGGTAACTATAAAGAAAGACTTGATTTTATAAGTATTCAAACAATACGTAAAAGTTTACATATAAGTACAATTGTGGAAGTAATAATGACGAGAGTGATAATCGAAATCAAAAAAATAATTTAACAGTGTAGGCGCTCTTCATTATTCCGGGGATTTCTACACCAAAATTTGTTGCTGCAACTTGTGTTAGTCTAATGTCCGGTTCAATTCCAATAAGTTGTTTGTAAAAGTAGAAAAGCGCATCTGAGTAAATGCATTTTAACACAATAGGCTACGGTTAAATATGAGTATTATCTTACCGCGTTTTAGATTCGCAGTAGTGCTACATGTAACAAGCCGACACGAAATACGAAGGATTACCACTAAAGTATTATATTATCTTCTTCGGAAATTATTATTTTTAATGCCTAATTTCTATTATGAAATATATATCTGTTAGTAACAACATTTTAAACACACTATAGAGTTTTATATCAATTGAAAACTGACAAGTCATTATACCGGAAATGACCTACTTTCTCTTAAACTTGACTCGGCATGTTGTTCAGCATTTGTTTAATAGTGATAGCTGAATCGGTTTAAGGGGGGATGATATTTATTAAATTTTTAGAACAGATGCCAAACTTTGATTGACTCATTGCTTTAATATAAGTACAAATATATCCGTACTCTGCTTATAGAGGGGAGGGGTGCAAATAGGAGATTACTTGAATGCTAAATAACTGTTACTGAGCCTTTAAAATTCATTGTTTTGGGCTGAAATTTAGTTATTAATGTAGATCCATGCCCAATGAATATATATATATATATATATATATATATATATATATATATATATATATATATATATATATATATATATACTTCAAGTGTTTAGATCCGAAATTGTCGGAGGAGTGTGGTAGATACTTCAAAGGTCTAATCGTTGAAGTTTGCCCCCTATATCTTCAAATTTCTGGGCGAAAACCGATCACATCTATTTCCCCAAATCTCAGTACTCTCTCTCTATATATAGTTATTGCGTAGGGAAATGTACACAGACACACAGGCGCGTTCACCTTTATAGATGCAACAAAAATATATACGTATACATAAATATGTATGGAAATATTATGCAAGTATAAATCATGTTGACTATCTGCATGACTATAATTCCACGTTATAGTTCACTAAAGATGATCATCCGTTAAGAAAACCGAAAACCTATTAGGGAATTAATTAAAATGAATGTTTAAAAGAATATGCAAATTAGCTAGATTTTTGCAGATGAATTCAATTTCATGACCCATATATAAGAAAATAGTATTTTCTTTTTAAATAAATAGAAAAGGGGGTTTTAAATATGAATATCGATACACACAAAAGAAAAATGAATTTATAGGATACATATATATATATATACATATATATATATATATATATATATATATATATATATATATATATATATATAAGAGAGAGTAGAGTATGGAATCAGTCATGGAAATAATTATATTGCTTCATATGTATATTTACGAAGTAGTTGCTGTATGGAGTGGGTCCCAGAAAACAGATTTATATTTTACAATAATTCAATTAAACGTATTTCTTTTTCAAGGATTTCGTCAATTACGCATGGCCGTTATACGTTGTTTCTTGAATTTCTTTACATAAAAGGGGCATTTTTTTTGCTGACATCATCGTAGGGCAGTGGGTAACTAGTTCCTTTTTTATATTTAAGTTTGTACGCTCGAGCGCATGTAACGATGTTCTAATTTGTTTCAACAGGTTTTTTTTTATTTTTTGAAAGTTTTTGCATTGAAAAAAAATTAAAAACTTTTATATTTGCTATAACTTATTCCTAAAAGGCTTACATAAAGTTACGTTTTTTTTTAAAGAAAAACTGGATTATTGTATACTTTGCTTAAACTGTTTTGCACATACGTCTTTCGTGTATTTTCCTTTTTGGCGTGAAACCTCTTTCCAGCCGGCTTACGTCACTTTTTTTCTGTGGGTTGCTCAATATCTAAACTACACAAACTCTGGACACCTTTGAAACGTCAGGTAACCTCCTGTAATCCCCTGTGAGGATCAATGTGTTTCTTATAAACCACTAATCGATTTGGATTAGGAGATGGGAAAGTTTACTCGAGCTATGATAGAGATTGTCATTACTCTACCAAATAAACGTTGAATATTTGTAGTAGTAAGCTTATGTTTCTTCCATTATATTGCAATAACCGGAATAAGAAATTGTTAACTTTTCGATAAAAAAAAATGCGATTTGATTAATATAATCGATGGAAACAAGAGATGATTAAAATTGTCAAGAAAACTGAAATATTTATCAATACCTACTACTTGATTTCAATGCGTACTAATAGAATTAATTAAACGTACCTCACTCTCTCTCTCTCTCTCTCTCTCTCTTTATTTCCCTCTCTCTCTATATATATATATATACATATATATGTGTGTGTGTGTGTGTGTAATGCATGCGTGTGTAAATATGATTTTCTCAATTATATTCAATGTGTTTATACAAATCCTTAATTAAGAAGTACAATCTGATTTCAATGCATATAAATATAGATGAAAAAGTCTATGTTGAAAATTTCATGACAATTTTGTATTTATGGCCTAATGTATTTTCTTTTCTTTTGGTTTATTGATACTTGCTACTGATTCTGATGAGTTAAGTGCTAAAGAGATCAACTGATTGATAAAATAAACATTTAAAATATAGAATTTTGTCATGTATGCATGTATATATATATGTGTGTTTGTGTCTGTGTGTATGTGTATTTGAGTGGCGAGTTTATATATATATGTACTTGTGTATGTATGAAACCATGTTAATGAATAATACATGCCGTATATATTTCTCAAGCATTTCTGAACAAAGTGAATATCATCGTATTAGTAAAAACATATCAATGCCAAGTAAGCAACACAAAAAGTGTTGGTGTTTCATTTCTAATGAATATCAAATAGAGAGCACGAGCCAGGGAGATATATGCGAAAGAGCACGAAAACAAGAGAGGTGTATGAAATAGATAAATAGGTAGATTTGGAACAAATTCAGGCGCCTTTTCCCACGCACATTCTTATGTAAACTTGCAACACTCACTGTTTTTTTTTTATTATTATTTTCTTAAGTTTATTTCCTTCTATTATTTTACTGCTAATATCTCACAGCTGTCAGACTCATTTCTATTAAGGTGTTTTGGCAACACTCCTGCGCGGAATGCAATTAGCGTTACATGGTAGGCACATGTTGGGGAAGAAACACGGCTCCACGTTGTACTTGGTTGTTTCTCTTTGAGTACGGAAGGGGATATTTTCCTTAAAAAATCTAGGAACGGCAACAGATAGAGAAAAGATGACCAAAAAATGGTTACTGTTGTCTAAGAACCGTATACACATACAGTGCATAATGGGAAAAAGGGAAAATATCTACTGAAGTAAAAGGTATACTTTACAGTAAATGAAAACAAATACGAAGGTAATATTATGTTCTCACGGTTTTTGTATATTCTGTTGTCAGATTATATGTCAATTGCTAAAAATAGAGATTTGTATAGCATTATGAGTAATAATACTCATGTTCCCACAGACGTATTCTTACAAATTTTTACAGACTCTCTCTCTCTATCTCTGTCTCTGTCTCTCTCTCTCTATATATATATATATACATATATATACATATATATATATATATATATGTATACATATATATATATAATGTGTTTATATCAAATTTGAATCATTCAATGTATTTAAAAATGTATCATTTGTTATATATATATCTTACCCTGATCGTTAGAAAGCACATCAAATCAGTGTTTGAGCATAAATTTGATAGCTAAAATACGTGTATATCTAAAAACACTATATATTACATATTTTAGTGACGTACAATGCATCCCTTGCTGTTGGTCTGCCTTATAACTGCTTTTAAAATTATCGGCAACTCATGAAGAAATAAAATCACCTATATCTGCAGCAAGGAAGCGGTAGAACACGTCCGCGACTAGTTTCTATAAAAATAAGGCTTGAAACCAATATCACAAGTTCTTTTGGGTGATATTGTGTTGAGCGTAATTCAGCGATTGATTTTCATATTGTAAGTCGCAAAATATTGCGGTTTTTTTAACATTCAACTATCAATACCATGCGGTGACTCTGAAATATATAACATAGATTTATTTAAATGTATATATATATATGTATATATATATATATATATATATATATATATATATATATATATACAATATAATATCTATCTTTTTATAATGTTTATGCCTTAATATTTATAATATACTTTAATTTTACCATCTTGGATCATTTTAGTTAATTTAATTGTAATTTTTATTTTATACATAAATATAGATATATAGATATCTATATAGATATAGATATATACATATATATATATATATATATATACATATATATATGCATATACACATATATAAATATATATGTATGAATGAGGTCGCCAATCTAATCAAGAACCTTGATTCCAGTAAAGCAACTGGCTTTAACGGCATTCCAATTATAGTGTTTAAAAGGCTTCAACCAGAACTTGCTTCCATACTTACGAAATTTGGCCTTAAGGAGAAGTGCTTTCCGACTCCATGGAAAACCTCATAAGTATGCTCTGTATTTAAGAATTCAGGTGATAAGTCATCTCCCTCTCAGTAAAGACCACTATGTCTCCTGTGCGTGATGAGTAAGTTGCTGGAATCCATATTAAATCGAGAAATAGTCAACCACCTGAACAGGAATAACCTTCTAAGTGACACACAATATGGTTTCCGTTCTGCAAGATCTACCTCAGATGTGCTAACGGTTATACCTCACAGGATTAGTGAATCTCTTGACAAAGGCTTCAATTCTAGGGCAATTGCTCTTGACATAAAAGGACTTCGACAAGGTATGGCATAAGGGCCTACTTCACAAGATTTCCAACTACGGTATAACTGGAAATATTTTCTCAATCATTAAATCATTTCTCTCCCATAGGCTCATAAGAGTAGTGGTCGATGGACAAAAATCGGAGGCCTGCAGTAGTAATGCTGGAGTCCCTCAAGGGGCAATCCTGGGCCCAACTCACTTCCTGGTTTACATCAATGATCTCCCTAAACACACACTTAAACCCTTCGTTGACATATATGCTGAGGACACTACCATCTGCGGCAACACATGAAAGGTTGTAAATGACAAAGTTATCTGATTCTTTCTCCTCTGATCTGGAGCGCATGGTTCAGTGGTTGAAGACGTGACTGGTTACCTTTAGTACATCTAAAACCAAACTCCTATCTTTACATCATCAACGCTCTTATCTCCATCTGGATGGAATTGAAATGGATGGTTCTCATCTAGGAGAAGCACCATGTTTTGACAAGCTTCTCGGTTTGTCCTTTACTCCTGATCTGAAATGGAACACGTACATCAAGCCTGTTGCCAAGGTCGCTGGAAAAATGGTGGGATCCTTCTACCGCTGCAGAAGATATCTCCCTACTGATGCAATTCTCTATCTATATAAAAGCCAAGTACGTTCACGGATGGAATACTGCTGCCATATCTGGGCAGGAGTTGCGAAAAAACAGCCTATCCTGCCTTGACAGAGTACAAAATAGACTTCATGGCTTAATGGAGGATGCCCTTTTCTCTACCCTGCAAGTAAACACTTCCTTAAATCTCCACATTAACGTATTGTACATGCAATAACCCTTATCCCTAAGTGGCTTGCTGGCCTTGATATGTGGTGACCACCGTGCAAAAAAGGAAAAAAAAAAGGAGACGGCGAGTCAGACAGACAGGCAGATACAGAGAGATAGCTGCACAGATTGTTATTGTAAGTCGGTTGGTCGGTGGGTTCTTGGTGCGTGTAGAGCGTTTCATTGTTACATGATCAATAGCTAATTATAAATATGTGTTTTCCTCACTAATTCTTTAATAATACAATGTATGTACAACTGTTTCATGTTCTCCTGAATTAAAATACTTTCATAAAAATAAGGAAACTAACATAGATAAAATGAGTTTTAATTATTGAGAGAGAGATAGAGAGAGAGAGAGAGAGAGAGAGAGAGAGAAAGAGAAGCATGAATATTCATACATATATTCAGCGGCGGCAAAAAGAAAATCAGCACTTATCATTTTTTCCCAAAAAGTTGAATTTAATGAATCAGTGTAAATAACGTAAACCTTATTCGAGTCGTTTGTTTTATTCATCTATAATTTTGCCTGTTGATATATGACTTTTAATTGAAATATCCAAGTTTTTACGTCATTTAAACAAACACAGACAAAAACAATTCAACTTCAGAAGGAGAAAATGTTCGAACAACAAATAACTTTAAAGTAGTTTGAAATATCGACATTTTAGACAAGAAAACATGTCAAATCGTAATTGTTTTTGTTCCAGCTTATACAACTACACATAGTCTATATGCCTCGACTTTCTCTTCATGATCGTCAGAAGCTATAAAATCTCCAATTTGGGGCCTATGAATTGAGAAATCGGTCGCAGATTTAAATGTGATGAAAAAACGGTATCAATGAATGCGCAAAATCATCAAAACACGATTGAAAACGGTCTTCCTTTAGTTACTTTTTGTATGGACGAGAATTTCATCAAGATCAGCAGCCTCAGAAAAACGATTTGAAGCGGCTCCCAAAATACAACATCAGTTTAGGTCCCACCTCGTCAATCTTTCACGAAAAACACCCGTCTAGCTGAATCCACTGTGAAAAATTTCCCCCACTCTATATCTGTGCCTAAATCAAAACGCGGATTCCGTGATCAAAGCTATTTTATTTGAACTGCACGCCTTTGGAACTGTTCCGTCTGCCTGCTTCCCACCGGGCTACAACTTGGATGTCTTCAAGTCCAATGTTAACAAATTCCTAATGAACCGCCCCTTACGAAAACACTTCATCAAATCTCCACACTAACGTAATGTACTTGCAATAACCCTTATCCCCGAGTGGATTCCGGGCCTTGATAAGTGCTGATCTGTGTGTAAGAAAAAAAAAACAGTTTCGATGTATTTCACATATATTTACGGTTCTTAAAAAATTAGAAGAACGGACTTCATATTTGGTGGTATTGTATATATATATATATATATATATATATATATATATATATATATATATATATATATATATATATGTGGGGGGTAATTCATTATATAGGTTTAATCAATTGTTAAACGTTAACGCTTTGTACATGAAACAAATAATTAGAAGCATCGTCTTTAAAATTGTTCTCTCTTAAATGCATTTGAACATTTGCTCCCTTCTTTATGAAATCATTTACTTTAGGCCTTTTTGTATTACGCAAGAATAGTAATGTTTTAACTTACATCTGGAAAATAAAGGACTAGTTGTTCAAACTTGAAAAGGGAGGGGCAACATTTTCTATTAAAAATAAAATACATTTATAACTTATAATATTGCGGCATGAAGAATAGATTATATAATGTTTAAATTTAATTAAAAAATAACACACTTCATTCCGTCATATGTTTAGATATAAATACATTTTAATTTTATTAAAATATATTGTCATTTTCTTTCCCAGTTTAACAACTACTCCTTTACTTTTCCATGTTTAAGCTATACGATATTACTTGTCATACTCACATTTTTCTATTGTAATCTATGATTTTTCTAGACATAATGCATTCACTTGTTTTTTGATTAATTTCAGTTTTATATTTTGTCCTCATAAACACAATAAAATAACCATGTACGGCATGCGTCTTCTTTCAGTAAAATACATCTGTTATTTCTCCCCTACATTTTTATCCCCTCTGTTTCACTTGTTACGTTGCTTTCCCAAAGAACACTGAGAATACTAAACGAAAACTGAAATTTTCACAATATAGCTGAGAAAGGGGATTTTTAAACTGTGATAATTGTTTGAAATTTGGTAAAAAAAATGAGTGAGCCGTAAAGCTTTAAAGCAGTTCTGGTTGCAATATTTTGGACTTATAATGGGATAGCTATTTATTTGGTGTCCATCACACCAAAATGTGGCACAGGGCCGGAAGGTGGAAATAGGCAAGCTCTCCTAAAGGAGGAACACTCTGGCCTCATCAAAAATTGCCTGACCACTCCCGTCGGCATTCCCCGGTAGGTTCGCCTCAAGCGATAAACAATTAACTTGCCAACCCGAAAAGCCCGGTGGCAAGACCTAGGAGGGTGGCCCTCCTAGGTTTTACCCAGGCGGCTGAGTGTCAAGAACGGATCCTTGAAGAGTTCTACTAGCCCGTTTCCCTACAGCCGAGGCCGCTAGGAGACACATCCAATCACACTGGACATATAATGGGGTATAAATTTAATTGCTGCCCACATCAGCAATATGTGACACAAGGCCGGAAAGCGGAACCCCGCAGGCTCCCCTAAAGACGGGGCACTCCCATAATTTTAAAAATTGCCTGAGTAACCCCGTCCGCATTCCCCGGTCGGGGCGCCTCAGGCAGCAAGCAATGAACTTGCCCCACCGGAAAGCCCGGTGGCAAGGCCTGGGAGGGTGGACCTCCTAGGTGTTACCCAGGTGACGTACCTCAGTCCAACAGGTGCTGGGCCGGTTCCCGGCCCCTCACCTGTTGGGCTGAGTGTCAAGTGACGGATATTTGACATGTACTACTCTGTCTCCCTGCAGCCGACGCCGCTAGGAAACACATCCCATCCTACTGCAGAATAATGGGGTAGTAATTTAAATGCTGCGCACCTCATCATTATTTTGCACAAGGCCTGGAAAGTGGGAACCCCGCAGGCTCCTCTAAAGGAGGGGCACTCCTGCAATTTTAAAAATTGCCTGAGTAACCCCGTCGGCATTCCCCGGTCGGGGCCCCTCAAGCAGCAAGAAATAAACTTGCCCCACTGGAAATCCCGGTGGCAAGGCCTGGGAGGGTGGACCAACAGGTGCTAGGCCGGTTCCCGACCCCTCACCTGTTGGGCTGAGTGTCAAGTGACGAATCGCTGACGTGTACTACTCTGTCTCCCTGCAGCTGAAACCGCTAGGAAACACATCCCATCCTACCGCAGAATAATGGGGTATGATCCCACACAGTCGGACGATTCTATTTATAAACGATGCTGCTAGGAACTGACGAATCGAATTAATTCACGTTCTACTACCAACCAATCAGAAACCAGAATTACTCCATGAATATTAAACCTTTTCTGTAACACTTTCACATGTTTTTTTTTTCCGTCTCGACACGGTAAGAATAGTTTGGTATGTGGAACTGTCTACTACAAACAAGTCGCCTCTCAGGATTTGTGTGTAACAACGAACCATCGGAAACTGTACTGTCTACTGCAAACCAGTCACCTCTGAAGACTTGTTTAGAACAATGAACCATCTGAAACTGTTCTGAAACTAAACATGGCTTACACTTCTAGACTAAAACTGCTATTAAACTATATATTCAAACCCGACCGTGTTTGAATAATCAGTTGTGGACTAACAAAGGTCCTACGCAAGCCTCGACCTCGCCAGTTATATGGTGCTTTCTCAAAAATATTAGATACACGCAAATAAACACAAACTCAAAGACGCGCACACGCATCACACACACCCACCCACACATATGTATGCATATATTTATATATGTAGTAATTTACTAACATTCCTAAAGTCTCACAATATTCAACTTGCTTCGCATTCATCTTGCTTCATTGTTGCATATTAAACGTGTTTAACTTAATGGCAAGGACATACAAACCATTCAAAGACTTACTTGAATTTGCTAGGAAAAATATTTTGATTTTTTCTTGTCTGTTACTTTGATTGGGTAGGCTTTTAAAAATGTACATCCTTTGCATATATACATCTATTTGTAATTAGCTTACTTAATAGGAGTTTTTAAATAGTAATTACATAAATTACAAGTAGATATTTGTTCACAAATGCACGTAGGCATGTACACACGTACATACACATACATATATATGTAAAGGTATATATATATATATATATATATATATATACACTCACATGTGCATATGTATATGTTCAAGTTTTTTTTTTATAGGCTGTGATATTCCGTTCAAGTTGATCACAGTTAATGTACAAGGAAAGGCACGCCCACATACACCAACAGCTGCAAGTGCACATTGTTAATAAAGTACTTCTCGTAAGCAAGCGCCAATTGCTAAAAAATATTCATGAATAAATGCGTGTTTACCATTGCGAGTATTAAGTATCTGCAATTAGAATCCGATTAAAAACTCTCGATTATTAAAGACAAAGACAATGATGCAATTAATGCTTATGATATAGAGAAGTAAATACTAAGAAATAGACTGCTAATATATTATTCTTATAAACAAC
>NC_136492.1:129939518-129942018 GCF_053919585.1 Euprymna scolopes
TGTCCTTCCAGATTCCATACTAGTCAGGTCACAAGCTTATTAGCTCTATCTTAAGAAACTGGTAAATCTCTTTAACTCTTACGAAACACATACACCAGCTATTGTGGAAAGAGTATTGTGTAGACGAGAATATACTTATTGAATTGAGGAAATGAAACTGATGTTGTTAAACAGGTCTCCTATTAAATGCCGTAACAGAACCATGGAACCATGTGGGTATATTTCCTTGAATATCGTAAGGTGCGTGCCATATTGAGATCCTTTTGGATGTAATATTTTTACAATCAAGACAATATCTTGTTTTGCTGCCTGTTCGTTCCTCATTAATATTCCTCATAATTTGCTGTTGGAGAACTGAATCGCCGTGGATGCTGTCCCTGTTGCGTTACGTATCCCATTCTGTCAATATTTTGCTTTTCTAAATCATCCTCTGGAATCCTCTTATCTGTTGTTTTCAGTAAGAAAACTAGTCTGCAGTTTTCATATGGATATTCAGTCTGCCTTCGGAGAATTTCTTGATAAAGGTTACTGTCACGTCTCGAGTATGTAGTTTTAATTCTAGATTAATAAAAACATAGATTAAAATCAATAGTTTCTGTTATATTTTCGGTTAGTATAAGACGCATAATTTGGTGGCAAAACTGGCCTCTTTTCCTAAAGTAAGATTCACCCTATGTAAGGCCAAATGTTCGTAAATAAGTGAAGAAACTGCAAAATAGCCGACGTTGCCGGAACTCTTTAGAGATGGAACATTTACCAGATAGAAATTTTTGCAGCAACTGAGGCAATAATTAAACACTATCAAGCACAACCTACCCAAAAAAAACAAAACCTCGTGGGTCTCTCCTTTTAACGTCGCATCTGAACTACATTGACAACCGTTATCCAACATTCTCATGCCAGCTGTTATGGAAGAGACATTTATTTTAGTATAAATTTCCTTTCTTATTGCAAAGCAATCATCATTGATTAAGTGTTTCATTTAATTTTGAGCTAGGGGAATGTCGTACTCTCTCTCTCTCTCTCTCTCTCCGTCGTCCTCTCTCTCGCTATCTCTCTCTCTTTCTTGATTATCGATTTTTGATATTTCAAAGACATTTTGATAGAAACCTTATATAAGAATAATGCCAGGCATATACAGTGCATTTGTGTAAAATGTAAAAAAAAAATACCTACATAGAACCATGAATACAGCACGATGCACCCAACCACATAAGGAACACCCGTTTTTCTGGCTATAGTATGAGAATCGTGGTTGATAGCAATACTTACATCCTGGTGAAAAATAATGTAAGATCTTTTATCTGTACACTTGTATCATAACGGTTTATTCTCAGCAACTGTGAAATATATTTGCTAATGCTCGCATAATCTTTCCAATGGTGATGCTCGATTATATTTCTATCAAATTTTGGATCAATCAGAATTGCTTCAACGAAGTGTTAACACCCTCTTTGATCTTGTTTTGTTCGGAATGTGAATTGCGACTGTGTTGCAAACGTTTCTGGCTGTTATTTTCATAAAGAAAAAAAATGAGGTTAAAGATAATTTAATTATTTATTGTTTTCCCCAGATCAGTTCGTTCGTTTTGATGTATAATTCCATTTGTTGCATTGCGTAGATTCCCAGAACAACAGTGGGGGGTGTGATTGTGGATTACAGAGTGAGGACAAAATACTCAACCAGTGGAATATATTTTGGGGAATAGGCGTATTCTTGCGAAAGAATCTATTCGAAGTTAACCTCTTAAGATTGCGCGTTTGAGTCTCTTCGTTGTATTCATTATTTGAGGTTAAAGCAATTTACATATTATATTCACGCAACTTAATTTCTGACTCTGAATCTTTAGCATAACGCGTCCTAATATTTTATGGAAATTCATTCTGCTTAAGTATAAAGATTTTTTCTGCAAGTATGCATGACACAGTAGAGTATAATTATACAATATTACTCATGTATCAAGCCAGAATATTTTTCCAGGAACATTTTTATGGGTTCATACTGACAAGCATATATAATTGAAAAAAAAGAGCTTATTTTCAACACTAAAATGTTTACATTCATAAAACAACGCATATCCCTAAATGAAAACTAAACTACAAGTAGTAAAACATCAATATATAAATATATATATGTAAATATATATATATAAATATATATGAAATATATTTTAGTAATCGACATACAGTCCTGTTTCGTTGTTTCACAACTCATCAGTGCCGCTAGACTAACGCCTATTCCAAGCCGAGGATCGAACCTAGAACCGTCGTGATGACAGTCGGCAGTTCTACCCCCTGACTACGGAAGCGGTGGCCGCAACTAATCGTTCCGAATGTCTATTTAAATCAACATCCGTCCGCCACTCGTAAAGTGCTCAAGCGTTTGTTTGTAAACAAACCGCGAGCTTACAAATATATATATATATATATATATATATATATATATATATATATATATATATATATATATATATATATATATATATATATATAAATGTATA